>NC_046979.1:9504902-9804902 GCF_009769545.1 Cyclopterus lumpus
CAGCACTGACGATATCAACCTCTCCTCCAGGTAGTGTGCCAGTATCTGCATCCTTCGACTGTCTGGTGGCGGAGCAGGGCTGCATCCAGGAGCAGTCCTGCATGGTGCTCTACCGGCTGCTGGAGTACTGTGCTGCCGAGGAGGCCGTGTCGCCCCTCGGCCGAGATGCCCGCTTAGAGTGCCTTGAGGCCCAGAACTCCTTGCAGCATTACCGCCCCTTTCAAGTCTGCAAATGTCAGCGTGGCTCTCGCAGAGAGGAACACTGCCTCAGGGTCTACTGGACTGTGAGATTTGCAGGTGGGTTTAAGCACTCGCATCTGCATGCTTGAATTCTCAGCTGCATAATCCATGTAATAATACTCTTCACTGTTGTTTCAGCATATGATGAGTATGAAGTGTCTCCATATGAAGAACTGGAGTTAAATCTGGTGAGGAATATTGAGATGTCACGTATGGCCTCCATCATGTCAGGTACTGGTCTTATCACAAATTATTCAATGTGTGACACCAAAGTCACTGTAGTTCAAGATTTATATTTCCTGATATATGTTTCACTGTTTTCCTTCGTGGTGACCTCCAGCTTCCACTCTTTCTGTGGACGGCCAAAACCAGTGTCTGAAGGCAGCGCAGGACTGTGGCCTGTATGAGAAATGTGGCTCCCTGCGGTCAGAATACGTCGTCGCCTGCACCAAGCGGTCGACGGCGTCTGACAACGCTTGTAACCGCCAGAAATGCCACAAAGCCCTCAGGCGCTTCCTGGAGCGCGTGCCAGAGGAGTACAGCTTCGCTCTGCTCTTCTGTCCTTGCTCTGACACTCTGTGTGGGGAGCGCCGGAGGAAAACCATCGTCCCGTCATGTTCCTATGAGGAGAATGGGAGAGGGGAGGAGAGAGTGGGCAAGCCAAACTGCCTGAGCCTGCAGAACTACTGCTCCAGAGACGAGCTGTGTAGGTAAGGCAGTTGTTCGGGTCGAACAATACAATACATTAAGTGCCTTTAATGAGGTTTTAGCATGAAACCACACGGAACCGAAGAAATTAAGATATCACAATGTGTACTGCAAAGCATCAAAATACAAAGGATCAGAAGAAATACCACCAACGGGTGTCACAACAAATTGTGGGCCCAATACATAAGCAGTCTCTGTGCGCCCCCTATTCATTTATTTCGGTGTTTGTGTGCGTTTACAGTGTTAGCAGGTTGTTGTGTATACCGGATTGGCATAGCATCTTAACCTACTCATACTTTACCATATTGACCTTGATTATGTTTTTAGTTTTTTTTAAATATCTTTTTGTGGATCAGAACTTGTTTTTATAAAGAAGCTAATTAAATCTGACCACAATGTAACAGAAAACCCATTGAAAATGTTTCATTTTCAAATTTAGAACAAATTAATTGGACTAGATTTTGGAGATCAGAGGTCAGTGTGACATTACAAAACATGTTTTTTGACCATAATTCAAGAATTCATACTCTGATTATGAAATGTCCAATACAATTACATATTTAAGTGGTGACAAGGATGTACAATGATGCTTGACTGGTTAGTGTACAACTACAAGGCAGTTCTAGTTTCATTACGTTTCCAAAGAGAAGTGGGTGGTGGCGACTGAAAGATTTGACTAAAACAACACAAGTATGCAACTATCTATTTTTCTGTTTTGTATTTTTCACTCTTACACTGTGTTGTTGTTTGTGTTCTTTCTCTTAGCTTGACTCCAAATCCCCAAATGAAATTGTCCAATTGTTGTATTTGTGTGTGCGTGTTTCAGATCCCGATTCGCTGATTTCCAACACAACTGCCAGCCCTCCCCTCTGTCTGCCTCTGGCTGTATGCGAGACAGCAGAGCTATGTGCCTGAAGGCTTACGCTGGACTCATAGGTGAGACAGAAAAAAATTAATGACAGAGAGAGAAAGAAATATACCGAAAGCTGCTTAAAGGACTTGTTACTGGAAATCATCAGTAGGTGTCTAACAGTGATATTTAGATTATATTATAATCACTTTATTGCACAAAATAACTCTGGGGTTCATAAATGGTCAACTGTAAATAGTCCAGTCAGCATCATTTTGAAAAACTTTAATTTAATTTCCAGCAGCTCTACAAAATGATCCAGGTCATATTATTTGCTTCTGTTTCTCACTATTTATCAAAAAGTAATTTTGTCGACCTTATCAATATCAAGAGCTGGAAAACTGGTGACACCGGGTCCCCAGGGCACTAATATTGTTGTTAGACTGCACCTTACCCTCCATGGAGGTGTGTGCTGAAAAGGAAAATCCTCTGCCCAAGGGAAATATTATGAACAACGTTTTAAAAGTTTCACCTGTAATATGACTTTATTCCTCTTTCTTCAACCAGGCACCATCATGACTCCCAACTATGTGAGCAACAGCAGCACAGAAGTGTCTCAGTGGTGCACATGTGACGGCAGCGGGAACGAATGGCAGGGCTGTCAGCGCATCCTGACCTTGTTCAGCAGCAATACGTGTCTGCGTGAGTCTAATGTGACGATGTTTACGGCATGCAGTACAATATACCTGCAGGGCTGCATGTCCATAGTGAGATAGTGTCCAAAAGAAGGGAGTTTCTTACTTAAGTTATGTGCAGCCTCCAGGATAGAAACTGTATGTGACCATGTCGATGCACAGATGTGTTTCAAGCCAAAATGAATAACTTTCTCTTTGAACTACAGCAAAGAGGTTTGCACCTTTGGTGTTGTGCTTGTTTCATCTTGCTGATTTTAGTCTGCAGTGAAATGAACCCAACTATACCATTTAGTCAAGTTAAGACGTTAGATTAGATTTAAATTTAATTATATTTGTATTATTGTATTATAGCATAAAAGCTGCCTGACAATATGCCATAAATTCACACAAGCCAGTGACCAGAGAGATTGTCTATAACAAAATTCATTTAGAAAAAAGTATTATGTCCTACTGGAGAAGTTAAAATAATGATGCTTTTATCTTTAAAAACGTGTAAAAAGAAAACCATAAGTCTCACATGAATGTTGGTCAGTTCAGTAATATTCATGACTCGGCAAATTTGAGTTTGGGTAGAAGCAGCACCATATGATTATTCTTGTAACTTAATCCCAATGATTTAAAGTCAAATGTTTCCAAACTGAACTCCTCTATAATAACTGTCAGTTATTTCTGTCCCAAGATAATGACAGAGGAAATGTTACCCTTTAGCTGTCAAATCTGAGTATAAAATACATTAACCTTGAGATGCTTCTCAAATTAATTATTGTAAGTTGTGCTTTAAGGCAGAATTCAAACGATGCCCATCATAATTGATGATTGAGAGGGCAAAGCATTGAACCATATCGTTTTCCTACAAAAAAGTAAATGTCAAATGACATTCTTCATTGTGTCTGGTTAGATGGTCTCATATGAATGTGATTTCCAAGTTATGTGGAGTCAATGAATCCTTTCTCCAAATGTGACAAACAAAAATTGGCTTCTTCTTGAATTGTTGCCAAACCAGCACGGGTTGAAAGAGCAACATAAGAGCCTATACTCAAGAAGCTCTGCTTAAGTATAAAAATAACTGCTACCGTAAAACATGCTCAAAGTAACTAAGTACCGGATGTAAAGACTAAGGGTCAGATGAAAGAGTGGACAATGGAGTGGCTGTAAAACCCACCAAAATGACTTATATTATCATCAGAATTTAATTTATTGAGTCCAGTAACATTTGGAAGGTCTAAAAGAGCCGTATGATTACATCATTTTATTACATCCATGTTATACTTTGATGCACTGACATGCTCTCAACCTGGCCCGTCTGCAGAAGGACTGCGGCATGCGTGCTCTGTAGACCACAGAAACCCAAGGTCGCTTTTCTCATTGTATGCTCCTAGACAATGACAATGCTAACATAGATGAAACTTGAGAGGATCACTAGAAGTATTACAATTCATCCTGCGGGGGAATAGGATGTGTGTACCAAAATGAATAGCAATCCATCCAGTAGTTATTGAGATAAATCAGCCTAAACCAAAGTGGTGGGCCAACCGACCCACCAAAATCACCATCTCAAGAGACTCCACACTTATGTGGCTCAACAGTGCAGGTCATTTCCTAACCAATATATTAAAATATATTTGTGCCCAATCATGCACAGTATTTACTGAGTTGGTGGCTCTAAAAGCTTGTAAAAGTCACTGATAATATTGTGGTGATGCTTCAAGGAGGAATAACCATGGGAACGTAATGAAGATGGCTCCTGCTGATTGTGTTACAGGCAGTGGCATCAGCTCCATGGGGATCTCTGCACCTCCTCCTGTGGAAAACACTCCTGTGCCAGCTTCTCAGCCCTCCCCACGCGTCCACCAGGAGAGGGTCCACTTTGACACTCTCCCTGAATTCAACAGTGTAAGCACTCTCTACTTATTTGGTGTCTCACCATATGCTAGTGAATTGAAAGAGTTGACTGTGTATCAGGTTGTAACACCTAAGTATCAACAGCAGACTGTTGGGCCCAGCAGCTCCCGCCTCCCTCATTTACCCTTCTCTCATTGTGGCGGAGGATTAGCTGTAAGTGTTTGCAATATTAGACTCAAACCTTAGTGTTGATATTCATGTATGCACACCCATCTGCTCCATATTCTCACCATTTTAATACTCCTCAATCTGCATTTCCTCTTCATCCTCACCTGCCCCCCAATCCCTGACAGCACAAACACCCTGCCACTGGTGGGGCTGCATATTATCCAGATATACAGTTTATTTAAAGATGAAGCATTTGAGTTTCCTAATTTGTTTGTGTAACACTGAAGTTGAGATGATGCAACAAAGGGAATGTATCTTGTAATATATTAGTTTTTCCTATGACCTCATTAACCTCCGAATAAGAAAATTAAACTGAGCGGTCAGGAACGAGCAAAATACCACTGAGGTTGTAACAAAGATCTGGCGAAGAGTGGATGAAGGACCGGGTAGATATACTGTTGAGTGATGAGTTGATGGAAGGCAGCTGAGTTACATTACATTACATATCATTTAGCTGATGCTTTTATCCAAAGTGACTTACAATAAGTGCATTAAACCATGAGTCCAAACTCAGAACAAGAAGAACAAGAATACAATTCCTTCAAGAAAGCCAAACTGGGCAGGTGACGTGAATTGTAATCAGGAGGAAGCTGGGAGGAGACCAGGTCTTGGGCCACGCCCACACAGACACACAAACACACACAAACACACACACACACACACTCACGCACACAAGCAGGGAAGAACAGGCAGCCGTGACAGTGAGAGTTGAAGAGCAACTGCTGTTAGTGTTTCCTGAGGACAAATTCTACAATAATAGAATTGTCTTACAGAAATTGAAGTCATTTATATTGAAGGCATCCTTAAATGTGGTTTTCAAAATCTCATTAACTAGAAGTTGTTTTCGCATTAATATTCATAATGCATATAATTTCAGACAGAGGGTATAATGTGATGTTTTAGAGGGCGATAAACTTGCGACAAGTTTTCATTTGGTTTCTAATGTTAATATGTTTTGCATTTGAAAAGCACTGCAATGCATTTGCATTGTTCAAACCCCATTTTGTCAATTTAGACTACACCAAACTAGAAGGCCAGTCCTGTTAGATGCTCACGGACAATGTCTTCATGTTGTGTTCTGTCCGGTGCCAAACCTCATACTCTTATTTTGGTGGACAGATTGATTTTGAGCCAAGTAATCATCAGATAGACTTTGGTGTTGATATAGATGGGATTTCTGCCAAGAGAAGGATATTGTTTTCTTAGCCACTTTGATACCCGATTGTCTTTATAGAGGCCTCTAAATCAGGTTTACTGTATGATACTATCTAAGAAATGTAAGTAATGCATCATCTTGCTGCACTTAGATTAGTTACTCATAAACAGGAGTGTGTTAACGAGTGTCTTGTTGTCCCTGTTTACATCGTTAGAATAATGTAGTGGTTTTGGACAGCAAAGCCCAATCATTAATGAACACATGATTCTATTATCTGACACAGAGACAATAAAAACAACACCTGAAAAACACATTTCAAAACAAACTTAGTTATCAAAGTGCTGAATCAGGACTTCTCTGACACAGTGGCAAGTGGTATATGTTTCCTTTGTCAGGTGGTCTGCTTGTTCAAACTCTCAACATAATAGCCTCCTGGTTGTTTTGGCTGCAGCTTCAGTATATTTTTCTATAGTTATAAATTCTGCGTTTATGTGGACTTTCTCTTCCCTCCACGCTCCACCACTTATGTTAATTGGAAGAATCGCTCTTTCCCCGTCCCCCCCTTTTACAGATGGAGGACAGCGAGGAAGATGAACGGGAGGAGGAAGAAAGCGAGGAATTCAACATCATGCCACCGTTTTCTGAGAAGGACTCCAACACTGAATCCGGGGCTAGGGGAAGTAGAAGTGGAGCAGCTAGCCGAGCCGTACCGGTGATAACATTACTGCTGCTGCCGACGCTGCTCCTGGACCGAGAGTGTTGGAGCTACTGAAGCCTCCGTCTCATTCCCTACATCCTACACTCGCTACCACTTTCAAATCCATCACTGCACTCAGAATGAGTCACAAAGGACATTTGTGAGGAGGAAATGCTCCATTTTTAATTTAATTTGTTTGCATTTTTAAAATACCCTGACTTTATGTTATATTTCAGTTTTTCTGATATCCCTGCCTCCCCAAGAGTTCAAAGATATCAGCAGTCCTGCAGTATCTGCCACAAGTCTCAAGTCCTCTCCTATGAAATGCAGGGAACAACGTGAGCAGATATATGAGTGCATGGGTGAATTTAGAAATGCTGTCTGGGCAAATACTCAATCTAGAGCTTTTAACAAGAAGCACATCGCCCAAGGCCACCTCCACTATACACACTCCAAAAAACCATAACCAGTCTACTCCACTGCAAACAGGCTGGAGCATGGCTTTTGATTTCTTTTTCACGACTCGTGTCACATCCGTTTCTCTGTTAGCCCCTCTGGCTCTTCCTCTCAGCTTCCAACTATGGTTGAGTAAGATAATCCACTCTCCAACCAGCTAATAAGAAACTGCACTACACTTAAACTCCGTTGTACCATTGAAGAAGAAAGAAAACTTTTAAAAAAATGCCGCATTCAAAAAGAGATGAGACACAAAACGAATGCGTTGTCCCATTATGTATGACACATCTTATGCCGCCTTCTCACTTTGTGCGCCAAAAAGCAGAGTGCAACGGTCGTTCTGCTCTGCTTCTTTTGTTAACATGCCACTTAGTATTATTCCTGCCAGGGTGAGTGACTGAGAATTCAGCCATGGGCAAAAGTAATGAGATCAAACTCTATTGTAGAAATGACGAGCATGAGAAAAGCAACATGAACAATTACAGCACAATTCAAATTGCTCAGCATGCAGGGAAAGTCTGGAGTAAGGCTCAGGGGAGGAAATAGCCAATTTACCGCTGTCATACCCTCTCGCCTTTTTCTTATCCTTAGGAAGTGTGTTTTAGTGCTCCTCGCCCATCATGTGCTTTAGATGTTGTGAGAGCGAGACGCGGTGGAAGGGACGGACACAGGAGGCTGTAAAGCCTGCTGGCTGCTCTGATCATTGCGCAGCACATTGAGCCATTCTTTCTGCCTGAAATAGCTTTTGCTGATGTTAATGATTTTCTTTCTCTTATGGCTCATTTTCTTGTGAAATTCTGCAGCTGCAGAAATGTAGGTGAAGAGAAGTACAGGCAAGTTTTTGTAGAGGAATAAACTCATTTAATTTGAGGATGAGCTTCAAGAAATAACCGGCTTGAGCGCTGCAAGGGAAGTTTCTTATTTTCGCTTTGTGTTGCTGCTCATGACACAAAGTACTAAAACCATCATGAGATCATTGTGAGGGCGTCTGAGTGCATCTCTGTGTCTGTCCATAGCTAATTTCACAAACTGCACAATATTTTGGGTGCTCATTTATAGCTGTATGCTCAAGAAACTGTTGTGGTTGCGGTGACTCACATTATGAAAACACCTGTTATTGCCTGTTTGATACCACCATTGATTGACTTCCCACACTTTCCCTGTTCTTAACTGGGTCCCTAGCCGGTAGGGGCCACACGTGATCACACAGTTGAGTGCATCGCCACAGCTCTGCAGCTAGAGTCATCGTTGGAGAAGACTTCGCTCAGTAGACTTGAAGCCTAAATACATGTGCGGTTACGCCCGTGAGCCGGTGCAGGCATGAATTAAAATGACAGCGTATTTGTTGTGTGATGCACTTCCAGTACAGATGGGGATTGGCCAATTGTAGGTTGTATTCATTCAAACATTACAACAATGGTCATTGCAGACACACCTGGCAGAGATCTGCACTCTACTGAGTGGTTTTACATTAGTTTTGTTGTATGTAACAAATCAAAATGGAAAGTTTCCAAAGACATATGTATCTAAAAAAAAGAAAATTCTATGATGTTTGAATATCACTTGAGGAGGTAGTATGACTTTTTGCCCGTATTGGTCTTGTTTATACTATGGCTTTTTAATAAAAATAGACAGTATAAAGGCAGAAATGCACATGAAGCGCATGAGCTTTGCTTTTTACGATTCTGGTCCATGACAATTTCAAACTTGGGTTTGATGTTGAAAAGTCAATGTAGGACTTAAATTGATGTTGTAAGGTTAGCAGACCTGTAGTGGTGTTACCCATCTCCGGGGAAAATGACATCATGCAGGTTTTGTTGAGAGGCTACAGGGAGCTAAGAAGTGGATGAGGAAAAGGCCAGTTAACAAAGCTCGTATTTGAAAAAAAGAAGTTTGGTTGCACAACAAGCTGGTATCCACACATATGAAGCAGAACCAGACCATAGAAAAGACGTGTTAGGAGATAAACATGGTAAATAAACATTACCTATCACAGTGCTGTGTCAATAGGGCTTCTTAGTCATAAAGCCTCATATGAACAGCATCCAGCGATAAGTGTCAACTGCATCCGGAGTGCTCTGGCCTTAATGACAGAATATGAGTTTACATGTAATTTTACATTTCAAGTGGTTTGTTTATATTTGTAAACTATGTAAAGTAAACATTTTCATGAAACATGGCCTCGCACTTTTTAAATAGTTGAGTTTCAAAGTTAAAAAGAGCTTATTCTCCATCCATAAATTGTTTAATGCTTCAAAATTCTTTCAGAAAATATGTGAATATTCCACCAAGTAGACTGTTTTTAGATTGTGTCAGTTGAGAGACTATGTACAGCACTATGTTTCACATGCTAGTCTTCTTTCAAAGACATATCAAACATGCCAAATAATTCTGACTGTCAAGTGTAATAACTGTGGTTGTTGTGACATAGCAGAACAGTGTGGCAATTTGGTAAAATAAAAATAAAAGTCTCTTTGGAAATCTCCACGTCTGACAAAAAAAATTGCCTTTCAATGACCAAGAAATGACTGTTGTGTATGAACATCTATCTTTTTAGCATTTTCTTCTTCTGAACACTGTTTTACAGGACAAGACTGATGCCATCTAATGGGATAGTGTTACTGCTAATTTAATGTCAATTACAGTGCACATTAGTGAGTTAATAAACTTTTTAATGTTTTTTTAAATACATGCTGAAATATACAGCTGGACTTTAATTTGCTTTAATTAAAAGCTCAATGGTGTGAAAACTGTAAATAAATACACAAGTGACTGAAAAGTCAACAAAACCAGCTAGGATTTAAGTATTTGCTCTGTAATCCAAATCTACTAGGGACTAAACTATATTCTACTTGTTACCTTGAGGTAAACAGATCTTTGTCCTTAATCAGTTTGGCAAGAATTTCACATTCTAGCACATTCTAGGTTGGGGCTTGTAGCGTCAGCTGAAGCGTCAGGGAAGACTCCTCGTATGAAGACTTGGAGGATAAAGACCTAGGAGTCTTTCGTTGGAGTTAAGACTCGGAGGATAAAGACCTAGGAGTCTTTATTTATCCCCCCCCGCTCCACACAGACCCAGCCTCTGGAACTGCCAGTCAGCTAACCGCAAGGCGGACTTCATCTCTGGCTTCGCTATCAAGCAATCACTGGACTTCCTGGCTCTCACTGAGACTTAATCACACCAGACAACACATCAACCCCTGGTGCTCTCTCCTCGGCCTTCTCCTTCAGCCACACATCCAGACCCTCTGATTGGGGTGGGGGCACAGGTCTATTCATCTCACCCAAATGGAGTTTTGCTCTCTACCCGCTTCCATTTACCCAACTGTCTTTTGAATTTCATGCAGTGACGGTTACTCATCCGGTTCAACTAACCATTGTTGTTCTCTACCGTCCACCTGGCTCCTTGGGAGACTTCTTGGAAGAACTAGACGTCCTCCTATCAAACTTCCCAGAAAACGGCCCCCCGCTCATCCTTCTGGGTGACTTCAACATCCAGACAGAGAAGTCATCGGACCTGCTACTCTTACTGTCTTCCTTTGCTCTCTCGCTCAGCCCATCCCCTCCTACTCACAAAGCTGGCAAACACATTGACTATATTTTCACCAGAAACTGCTCTACAGCTAACCTCACTGTAACTCCACTTCATGTCTCTGACCACTTCTTCATCTCTTACTCTCTCCCACTCTTTGGAACTGACAACCCTCCCACAACGGACTCTGCACCTGTCCGTCGCAACATCCGCACCCTCTCCCCCTCTCACCTTCCTCTCTGGCCCCGTCTGTTCTGTCAGCCCTCCCTTCAACTGACTCTTTCTCACTCATGCAGCCTAACTTTGCCACTGACACTCTCCTCTCTACGATGTCTTCCTCTCTTGATTCTCTCTGTCCTCTTATGACTCGAAAGGTCCGCAAGTCCTCTCCGGCTCCGTGGCTGTCCGAACCAGTGCGCGCCAAGAGAGCCACTATGCGAGCATCGGAAAGGAAATGGCGAAAATCCAAACACGCCAGCGACCTGCTCGCCTATCAATCTCTTCTCTCCTCCTTCTCTGCGTCCATCTCTGCAGCCAAAAGTCTGTTCTACCAATCCAGAATCTAATCCTCTTTGTCTAACCCCAAAAAGCTCTTCTCTATTTTTTCCAACCTCCTTGACCCCCCTGGACCCCTCCCTCCCTCCACCCTTCTACCAAGCCACTTTGTTGACTACTTTACAAAAAAGATAGACGACATACGCTCCTCATTTACTAATCCATCTTTTATAACTACACCTCCAGTAACTTCATCTTCTTCCCTCTCGTTTTCCTCTTTTATCCCCCTGTCTCCCAATCAAGTTCTTACCTTGGTAACCTCTGCCCGCCCAATCACCTGCCCCCTTGACCCCATCCCGTCTCACATTCTCCAGTCTATTGCTCCTGACCTTCTTCCCTTTCTCACCCATCTTATTAACACCTCCCTCTCAACCTGTCATGTCCAGGAAACTGTGATGTTAAATTAATTAGTTTTGTGTCTTGTGTCCATGTTGTCTCGTGATTCTATCTTGTTTTATTGTGAAAGTCAACTCTCCTCTTGTTTCAGGCAACTTGTTTCTTCTCCTGTGTGTTTCTCCTCTGGTCTGATTGTCTGCCTCGCTCCTGATTGTTTCCACCTTTGCCCTCACCCTGTGTATATATTGTCTGCATCTTCCTTTGTCCTGTGCCAGTTCGTCTTGTCTTTTGTGCCAGAGAACCAGCCATTTTCATGGAATTCATCAGTCACCAGGTCACGATTTTCTGTTACTTTGTTCATGTAGATTTTCTGTTTGTATGTTTCCAGTTAATTAAAACTGAGATTTTTGTTGTTACTTTGCTTTGAGTCGTGCATTTGGGTTCTAGTCTTTGTTCGGTCATGACACAACCGGCTGTTTCCCTAACTCTCTGAAGGAGGCAAGAGTCAACCCACTCCTGAAGAAACCCACTCTCGACCGGTCTGAAGTCAATAACTACAGACCTGTCTTCCTCCTCCCCTTCCTTTCCAAAACTCTAGAGTGAACTATCTTTAACCAAATCTCCTCCTATCTCCACAGCAACAACCTTCTAGACCCCCACCAGTCTGGATTCAAGGCAGGCCACTCAACAGAAACTGCCCTCCTTGCTGTCTCTGAGCAGCTTCACACTGCTAGAGGGGCCTCTCTCTCCTCTGTCCTTATCCTTCTAGACCTTTCCGCTGCCTTTGACACAGTGAACCACAAGATCCTTATTTCCTCCCTCCAGGACCTGGGTATCTCAAGCACCGCACTCTCACTCTTCTCATCCTACCTCACCGACCGCACCTACCGGGTAACCTGGAGAGGATCTGTGTCTGAGCCTTGTCCTCTGACTACTGGGGTCCCTCAGGGCTCAGTCCTTGGTCCTCTTCTCTTCTCTCTGTACACCGACTCTCTCGGCTCTGTCATTCGCTCGCATGGCTTCACCTACCACAGCTATGCTGACGACACCCAACTGATCCTCTCGTTTCCCCAATCTGAAACACAGGTAGCAGCACGAATCTCTGCCTGTCTGACTGACATCTCTCAGTGGATGTCCGCACACCACCTGAAAATTAACCCGTACAAGACTGAACTTCTCCTCCTTCCAGGAAAAGGCTCTCCCACCCATGACCTGACTATTACCTTCAACAACTCAGTGATGGCTCCGACTCTGACTGCCAGGAACCTCGGTGTGACACTCGACAGTCAACTCTCCCTGACTGCAAACATTACCGCAACAACACGCTCCTGTAGGTACATGCCGTACAACATCAGGAGAATACGACCTCTTCTCACTCAGAAGGCAGCACAGGTCCTGGTCCAGGCTCTGGTCATCACACGGCTAGACTATTGCAACTCCCTCCTGGCAGGTCTACCTGCTAATGCCATTCGACCTCTACAGCTCATCCAGAATGCAGCTGCTCGACTGGTCTTCAACCTCCCGAAATGTACCCACACTACTCCGCTCCTCCGTGACCTTCACTGGTTACCGGTGGCCGCCCGCATCCGCTTCAAAACATTGGTACTTGCGTACCGTGCTGCGAACAGATCGGGTCCGGTCTACATCCTAGACATGGTCAAACCGTACACCCCAGCTCGTTCACTTCGCTCGGCTTCTGCCAATCGGCTTGTAGCTCCTTCACTTCGAGCTAAACACTCAACAAAGTCACGACTGTTTGCTGTGCTGGCTCCTCATTGGTGGAACGAGCTCCCCATTGACACCAGGACAGCAGAAAGTCTACATCTTCCGTCGCAAACTAAAAACACATCTTTTTCGACTATACCTTGAATAGGGAAGGTAGAGCCGTAGTAGCACTCTAGTAGCACTTAAATGGCTCTTACTGATAGCACTTTGTAGTTTAATGTTATTGAAGAAATTGTACTTGTTTGATTCTTGATGTTCTGAGTTTGGACTCATGGTTTAATGCACTTATTGTAAGTCGCTTTGGATAAAAGCGTCAGCTAAATGACATGTAATGTAATGTAAATAAAGTCAGTGGTTTTCTCTGGCCCACGGCTATATGGACAAACTGAGCCAAGGACTTATATTTGACAGATGGGGGTGATTACAGGGTCTTGGGGCTTCTACAGCCATAATTATATTATTGTGGCAGGAACATGCTAGAGTTGAATGATTTTGAGAAAAAAAAGCTGTAATGGAAACTAGCATCTGACTTCACTTTAATTATTTAAAAAAAATGCAGCATGAACGGACTGAGCCTTTGTTTTTCATGTTCAAATTCAGCCAACTGTCTACAAAGTTAAGTTTAATTATCTTCGGCATTTATTCGTCCTAACTATTCAGGAGCAGTGGGACGAATTGCTGAGGGCACAGGAACCATATCAGTGGTTTCCATTTCCTACTAATTATATATAGTCTACTTTAAAAGCCGTCTTAACATTCGGCAAAAAAAAACATCTACTATCAGAAATGACTTGTATCTATAACTTCTGGTATCTTTGGTTTCTATTCTCTTCTTTGTGTGGACATCAGTAGCAAGACCCTGAAACTGAAGCAGCTCCATGTAATTCAGACACCATTAGTTTTTATTATTTACACTGTGGTTTAATCAGTGACATGTCAACATGTCTTCAGAGAAAATTACCTATTGACTTATTCATTGCCGAACTCAAGCAAGTCTCCAAAGCTAAATGATATACATAATTACGCTCTGTGGTTTTAGGGCAGTGATTCCAAACGTCTAAAATCCACGGCATATAGCTTCAGGTTTTTGTTTGCTTTGTCTCAAGATGTGTTATAAAACTATTGAGCACCATTGCTGCACTGACCGTTTTTTCCATCAGTTGATGCATTCTAGTGGGACAGACAGTTTTTTTTCCCATGAAGCCAAATTGTTTTCATCTAATTTTAGACGTATTGGTGACTCTGGGTTGATGGCTAAGATAACCTAGCTTTATGAGCTTTGTTTACAGTAACATATCTTTCCATCGCTCATTATTTCTGGCTGTGGATTTTTGTCAAAATCAAATTATTGTAATTAATGCGGTTCCAAGACTAATTTAATTTCAAACTGAAATGAATGGAAATCACCAGCTGTCTGGAACAGCAAATACTTAGATATATATGTCATGCATTTGAAATCAGCGGAAATGTACAGTACACACAATTAATTTTTGGGATGGAATAAAACGTGCAAACACACTGATATGATCCTCTAACGGCAATAGCAGCAGTAGCCTATAACTGTCTGACCATTTTTTATTTGTGGTGAGGAGAAAAAAAGGAGCAAACGGGGGAGAAAAACTGCTACACTCCAAGTACGACTCTGTTTGGGTTCAAACTCAGGACCTTCTTTCCGTGAGGCGACAGTAATCACAACTGAGCCACTGTGCTGCCCCAGGAGGCTCTTGAGCTGCCTAATATCCCTGCACCGTCCTCATATTATATATAAAAGATAAGCAGTTATGTTAATGTAGTTATTAATTAAGTAAATCCGTGCATTCATTTGGAGATAATTCTATGTCGACATACAGTACTTGTCTTCACATATAACATGGACAGCATTTATATGAACTCTGAGCCATGAACTTAGAATCTTAAGCACTGAGGTAAATTAGGTTTTCTTATTAATATGATAATTTGTGCAGCTGGGAACTTTGCAGTCTATTCAGATCACCCTCCTTAGTTTCTCTTCAGTTTCTAATGTTGTGTGCTGTTGTTTTTGTGTTTTCCCAATAATTTGTCTCCACACAGATATGCAAGCGCGTGTGTCACTGAATAAACATAAACCAGATTTACATAGAAAGTTAACAAAAGCACACAACTTAAAGACATCTTTTGCTGAAATTAGATCTTATTTGAATCTGCTCGCTGAAATGATGCTGTGAGAACTGGAAGGCACACAAACAGCTCAACAGTGAAGTGCTGATGAAGATGATGATGATGATGATGATCTCAAAGCATCTGATGGGGACGTCCCGAGGCATAAAGGTAAACAAACAAAAAAAGCCAAGTGTATAAGGGTGATACATTACCTGTGATTGTACTGCCTCATTGATTATGTGATAGAGTTCACACTTAGGTACAAATCTGTCTGTGAGAAGAAACGTCATGCAGGTAGTTTAAGAGAGCCCAGATATCAGCCTCTCACGAGGTAAAAAAAGACTCAACTTCCCAGATGGTAACAGTGTGAAGCTGTCATTATGTCCTTTAGGCATGTTAGAATCCTCTAAAGATTTTTTACCAATTTTATGTTTTTGTCTTTGCTGTGAGCAATTCGAGGGACATGTCTGTCCTGTGTCAATGCCAGGGCGGTCTAAATACTGAGCATTTCAAATTGTCTGTAATTTTGGGGAAATTGCTAAGTACGAATACTTACTGTGGCAATGACCAACGTTGTGATGTGTGTTTTGTTTTATTATGACATACAGTACAATTTGGAGCTCAGAGGTAAAACAGAAAGGAATAAAGGTCATTGTGTGGCAGACTACGGACAGCAATCACACGGCCATTGGAAATCTCTTCAATGCTGAAGTGTGTATAATCAGAGAAAAATCAATTTTACAGAGAGAGATCATCACGGCTGTGGTGAAAAAACGTCTTTTTAGGTATAACATATACAATGCAGTGTTTTACTTTCCCTTACTGTGTCAGCAAGTTAAGACGTCCCGAACTGTCTGAGAAAGAAAGGTTGTCAGACGTTGTGTCTCAGTTTCATGAGGCAGGCTGGAGGCAGGCATTGCGTTGCTTGGACTAAGAAGAGTCTCAAACCTTAATCTTGTTTCTTTGGTATAATTGAAGCCCAAAAGTTGTTGTTTTTAAGCAAACTCCACTCCACTATGGTTGTGTGGTGGTCTGTTTCCTGGTACCAGTAAATGCATTCAATAAGACAGCGGAGACAAAAGTGTTTTGAATTCACCAAAATAGAGAATGACTTGAAAGTACAATTTTTATTTATCAATTGGAATAAGAAATATTTCTCAACTAACTGGACAGATTTCAGACATGGTATTTAATATAAAATGTTAATGAATTATGCATCAATATAGCAGGGTTGACACCACTGTGCCCTGTGCTGATCGTCTACCGGCTTTAATCATCATAAAACACAACAGAGGATGATTTCACTGATTACTACACCTCGAACCAGAAAGGGTAAACTAATCATCCAAAACGTTAGCACTGAATTTGTTGTAAAAAGAAACTTATTTCAGACTGCACTTTAAAAGTTGTGGATGTTCCTTTGTATGCATGATGGACATTTTCTGTTTCTATGATTTGCTGCAAATGTACTTCAGAGTGAAGTTTTCCAGAGATATTGCATTGCTTTTACATTGAGCTGCATGTCGTGATGGTTTGAGGGCAACAACTGAATTTAGTTTTTTCTTTATTTTTTGGAAAGTGCTTATTTATAACCTCTTCAACCCCTAGGCCTCTGCCTGAGGCCCCTGCTAAAAAATTACTTGCCCAAAATGAATAGTGTATCTCTACAGGGTCTCTTTGAATAATCTCTGTATCATAATAAAGTTAACCTTTGTGACATTTCTGCAGAGGTGTAAGCATCCACATATATGTTACTGGGTATATGTAATTAAAGATAAAAGACCAAATAAATGAAAGATCTAATCTGCCGTATAAAACTGAACGCTTTGAGAGGGAATATCCCTTTGGAAGGATGCAGCAGCCCAAAACCTCGAGCAAACCATATCAATTTATTTCCTCTGCACAAATGCTAATAAAGTCAAGCAGAGGAAAGTTGGAGAGGTTTCAGTAGAGCCATGTTAGGGTTGGCCATTTGGATACATGTGGGTACTATTGAGACCTTGATGTGCTCTGACATTATTCAGAGGAAGTAGGCCTACTGACACTTTATGGACTTTTATGCATGTGTAAAAGAGGGAATGTTCTTCTGATGAAAATCTGTAGCTAGATAAAACCATACATAAGTGTTAGGTGAAAAATAAGCATTACTAATCAATAAAAGTGTTAGCGTAAAGAATCTGCAGCTGCCTGCAGTTATTTCAATGCTTTGAGTTTTAAATACTGTACTGTACTTTCATGTGGAAAAGCGTGCGCTTGTGTGCGGTTCAACTGCTGAGTTATTCTTTATTTTAGTGAATTATATTCTAACATAATTGATGAGACATAAAGTCTAAAGCTGAAGCAAACAAAAAAGTACCACACAGAAAGTGACTTTTGGAATATGAACCTCCAATTTGACCAAAACAAAGTTTTACTGTCCTTGATTGATGATGATGATTTTAGGCTGATGAGTTCAATCAAATAGTGTTTGTTGTTTGACATTGACACTTCACTCCTTCATTCTTAGTGTCTTGATACGATAAAGTCTGGTGCTACCGAAGGAGCAAATGTCTTACAGTGTCACGGTTTCCTTTTTGAATTGTGCATAAGTCTCTCTGTATGTGTGGTGTTTGAGACAGCAGGCATTTCCATGCATTTCCATGTATGGCCTGTGGTGGTGTTGCTTGCAGCTTTCTCAAGAAATGCTCATACAAACAACTTCACACTTGACACTGTGCACCCCTGAGCCATAAGCCTGCCATCACACATTTGCATCCCTGAGCAATGCTGGAGTAAATGAGAGGATGGAGAGCGAGCTGTAGCCAGCATGCCCTTAATAGAGGTTACCTCTCAATACACAACACAGTCTGTACAAAACGTACTACTAATAAATACGTAGATCTCAAGAGCTTGCACCCGACACTGCAGTTCATTGGGTTTTACAGCAAACACATCCGCCATGTGTGAAGTCGATCGGATGAGCAGTACTCGACGAACTCGAATGACAGACATACTGACAGATTATCCTTCCATTTAAATTAGATGGATGAATAGCATTATCAAATATCTTTGAGTTGTTGTTTTTACTTTGTTGTAAACAGGTGTCTCTTTGCAGTTAATTTGATGGAAAAGCTTAATTAGCAACCGAGCTGCAAAGGTTGACTATAGAGCTGTTATTTGTGCCTGAGACTCTTCAACCCTGCACCAATTTTCATTTGGCAAACACAGCCTCTCCAATTGCCACTGTTTGCAAAGATGAACATACTTCTCTGCAAACACAAACATAAAACTCACAATCGCCTCAGACTGCTGATTGACTGGGCGTTTGAAAAGGTAACAATTTGCAAAATTTCTTCCATATGGACAATTGCAGCCCTCACTGTCGTGGCTGTGCATATAAACACTGCCCTACAGTGCTAAATGTCCAGTAAAGCTATTCTGCAGCTCTAAGCCTGCCAGGCTGCAATACACTGCTGCTAAAGTCAACACATTTGGTGAAATGAGTTTTCCTGAGAACTCTGAAATGCAGATCTTGTTTTGTGCGCACAAATTTATGTGAACATTGTGTTCATCTACCATGGAAGGATTATGTGACGATGTCATAAATCGGACTTTGAGATAATAGTACGTTTATAAGATGAGCGCCAATCAAATTTTATTAACCATATAGGCTATAGCTGCAATAACACGGGTTATTGAATCTGTGCTGTACCGGATAGTTTTCAGTGATGTCAGCATGAAAATGGCTGCTGTGAGTGGAAGGCTTTGGCAAAGGATCCAGGATGTTTTGATATGTCTCTATGGGAAATGACAGGGTGTCTATTAGGTCGTAAGAACAGATTTTAAGAGCTGATCATGAACACGTCTTCATTTTAAGTGCCTTCTGGAAGATGTTGTAGCAATTCTAAAAGGGATGACCTGAGAGGAGGTTTAGTTTCCTCCAGATGCATCATTCTCCGCAGCTCCATCCAGCTGAGTTTCTTTATGTCCTCACAGTTCAGCCTCTGACCCTGCTTTGCTTGACAAGCCTTGCTGCCTCCTCCTGTATTTGTTCCGTAACCATTTATTTTCCCCCGATGGCCCATGTTGCACCTGCCCTACAATGTCCCATCATGTCTGACTCTGACTCTGGCTGTTGGCTGTGTCTCTCCGGTTTCATTTGCATCCTGCTGAAACAGTCCTGCAGCTATTAAGACTCACAAATCTTAAAATGTTACCTTCGCACATTTAAACATTTCAATTAGTTTGAATTGTTTTATATCCCCTGTCATTACAAAGCCACACTAGGAAGGCTCTAACTTCTGCATCTGCTGTTTTGCATTTTAAGGTTGCAAATTACAATCTCCCTAAACTCTTACTGGACTTCCAAAGGGAAGTAACGCCAGATAGTGGCAATCTAAATCTTTGTAGGCCTCCTAGGTTAGACACTTCATTTATATACTGAGTGAGCATGCAATAAAACTTCCATTTGATTGCATTATTGATTTTGAATTTACAATTAGTTCCCTCTATGCTGAGCAGGACTGGTTATCAGAAAACCAGACTATAATGGTTATACCCGGTATTGAAAAACTTTGAGGAAAACGGTCCCAAGTTTTGGAGCTATACGGTAATTGTGCTCTTGCCTTAGAAGCAAAGAAAGCAACATCATAAATGTTTAACATACAATCCAAGGTATGGCCAGTGTTTTCCCGATATTCCTGTCTTACCGTACACCGCTGGAGGCAAATAAACCCTGTTATGCAATAACGTCATTCCAACACAGTGGCTGGCTAGATAAGTAGACATTCAACACATTTATGTGTCATATCTGACCCTAAGAAGACCAGATATGTCCACAACACATCTATCAAACCTGATATATCAGGTGACGTTTCCGACATTTTGATTTTGATGAGCGATGACGCTTCATTATATTCTGATGTGTCCTTGCCAGCCCACTATAATTAAGGGAACTGGCCTCCAACCCTGTCATACACACACAATCACACACTCATACCTCCACACCTCCACACCTCCACACACACACACACACACACACACACACACACACACACACACACACACACACACACACACACACACACACACACACACACACGTACACACTCAACCCTGAATAACCAGTTTGTTCCAACAGCACTCCTTATTCTCTTTTGTTGTTGTTGATTGTGAAGATTTTCACTCAATCCACAATTCTGCTGCAATAATGATACATAAATGCTCTACAACCAACAAATTACATTATTATCTGATTTTCTTTGAAAATGTGGATCTCTTGCTCCTACAAAAGTTGTTTTGAATTAATACAGTTACATTTCATGTTGCAGAACATACAATACAGAGGAGAAAAAAAAGATTGGTCAGATTTTCTTTTGTGGCCTGAGGAATAGTTAGTGATGTGAAAAAGTTTTTGCAACGTTATCATATATATTAATGAGTTAGGTTGGAACCCATTTAATTTGTCAAAGGGGTTCAAGAAATCTCTATCAGTAAACTGAGATTTGAATATTGAGCAGCTGCATTGACCACATACACATGTTTGGATGCAGATATAACGGAGAGAAGTATAAAGCTCGGGAAATAACACAGTCAGAGAGAGAAAGGCAGCGAGGGGGAGATGAGCCTCAGCCAAACACCAGCCGCTGGCTGAATAAGTAAAAGCCACCTAGAGGAAGAAATCAATCGTGATAGGAAGCAATTCCCAGACACATGAATAAACAAGAGCATGGGAGAATGTGTGAAAGCAGCATAAGCATTTTTGCATAAGTGAGAAGCAATTGCATGCACACAAACCTTTAAGGAACTGTGTGTACAGTGGGAGTAAAAAGGACTAATGCCTTTGTTTATTTTCTACAAATGCCGGTCAGCTATATTTTGCAGATCTTGTAGGCTAAAAGGCAGGAAGGAGAGGCTTTTTGATGGAGGGGGGGATGTTTCTGTGAGAGAGCACATAGTGAGAGACATGAGGCAACAGATGGAGAGAAGAGGCCCAGAGAGAGAAGGCGGAGGGGGTTGAAGTCCTGCGTCCACTGAATAACTATCAACCTTATTGAGAAGCAATAATGGGCTTCCGAATTTGCCCTGAGACAATGTATTGGCATGTATGAGTCTATCAAGCTTGAGGTGGTGATTTTACATGTGTGCTAATAAAAAAGAATGACAATTTAGGTTTCATAATGAAACAGTAATGGTTATTCTTTACCTGTGATTGCATTAGCATGTAGTGCTGAGTGACTGTATGCCATTATGCATCATAATGTGTGCCAAATTGCACACTCCATAACAATGTACAGCCATAATGTGTCCACTTAAAAAAGAAGGGAGATGGAAAGGGGGAGGGTGGGGGAGGAAAATGAAGATGAAGTGTTTGATATATGTCTTGAGAACAAGAATGGCCTTAATGATAAAACACTGCCAATGAATAAGTCTGCCAGTGGACGGGGCAGGCCTGTCAGCATAAGCATAAAAGCTGATAAGTGAAAGCTTTGCACTGTTAGACCTTCATGCTCCAGGATGCTCAGTGTTGAAGCCACAGAGCTGGCGAATATGAAACACGCCATAATTAAGTGCCGGCATAAAGGTGGCAGCACCCTCTCTGTTTAGCGTGAAATAAAATTAAATAATTAAAACACGAATTGGTCCTGAATCAGAAAACTCAATTTCGGTAATTTATTTGCAGGGTGCAGAATGTGATCAGAATTAAAGCTTTGTTTACAATTTCATCCAATGACATTCGTGTTTAAAGCGTGTTTAATCTCCTGGTAATTATTTCACCAAATGTATGAAGCAATAATTATTTTGTCGGGTAAACGGCCTCTAGTGCAACGAAAATAATACATTTGTAAGTGAGCCACTTAGCTGTATGAAGGTAGACGGAGAAAACTGCTGGTTTATTCAGTGTACATGTTGGGTCTTTTCTTTATAGGCCTCAATAAATCAAAAGCAGAGGTGTGTGTGTGTGTGCGTTTTATGCTTATGGAGACAAAAGCCTCTTCACACTAGAATCCCTGCTGAGAAATCCATTACGTTCGATTATCCAAACGGCTTATCATATTTAGTTTCGCGGGCGCTGGAGCCGATCCCAGCTGACGTTGGGTGAAGGCGGGGTTCACCCTGGACAGTTGACCAGTCTATCTCAGGGCACAAATAGAGACAGACAACCACTCACGCTCACATTCACACCTACGGGCAATTTAGTTTCTCCAATTAACCTGAGCTGCATGTCTTTGGAAGAACCCAGAGGGACCCCACGCTGCCACGTGGAGAACATATGTGTACAGATTATAAAGACAATGAAGAAAGGTGCATATTGACAAGACAAGACTTTGATGGATCTATTTGTTATCCATTTTAAAAACTGTCCATCATAAGTCAAACAATGCGCTAAGAATATAGTTCTAAATCGTTGTCTCGTAGGAATTACAATTCAGGTCAGGTTAGGCCTTCAGGGAATGATTGTTGTGGCTAGTATGTAATTAGTAATCTACAATTTGAATCTACAATTTACACTTGTCATTGACAGTACTCCAATTTTCATATTCATTTTCACTACCACAGTCCAATCATCATTAGCCACTCTGAATATTGCTTCAAGCCACAATGTCACAAACTCTTAAAATCTGGAACTGAACCACTAACAGTGAATAAGAAGCTCTGACCAGTACATTTGTAGGCCAAGATAATGTTACACTCAAATAATTTGTATTCTATTAATGTTGCCATATCTGCAAGTTACATAAACTCGTCCCTTTAGCCAACAGCTCCTCTTATCAGATACTAGAAAACCTGCTCTGAATAGATAACATGCAAGATTAAGTAGTTGTTTAAAATTCTTATTTAGTATTTGGTCTTGAATTCACTTTCACTGCCTTGTAAACAAACACCTGTTGGCTAAGAAACTCCAAAACCAGTACATTATATATTTTTATATATTGCTCATCTGTACTTTCAAATATAACAACCAATGAGCTGTTTGAAACTATTACAATTGATAAAACATATTACAATCCTCGTGCTTTTTGCCATGCTAGCGTCATGGCTCTGGGTTCGGCAGAATCTGTTGGTCGGTTGGTTCAGACTGAACTGTCTAAAGAACAAGTAAACACTCGTCTCTGGAAATCTTTCAGCATCTGCTGGAGGCTCGTTACACTATATGCATCCTCCACGTTGAACACTGCTGACTTTAGTGATCCTCGACTTTTCCTGAGGTTTATATTTGTAGTTTTGAGTGAAATGACAACAATCTGCTGGATCGCCCGGCCGGTATTAACTGAAATCACTTTGGTAATCTCTGGCCAGGCGGACTAGAATGGACAGGGCTTGACATTAACGATTGCCCGGGGCAAGTGAACTCTGTTGGGGCAAGTAGAAGGCCTCATACAGTAGACTGATCGGACAAATGGAAAGAAATTATGTGATCTTTTTAAAGGGGCAATATTCATTAATAATATGCGATCGGGAGATTAATGAGATTAATAGTGGCAGATGTTTAAAATATAATACAATCATTTATTTCCTTAATAATTTGAATTGGGTTCTTTTGAAAATAACCACAATGTATGAAAATAACAAAGTAAAACCATTTAGAATGTTTGAGTTTTTTTTCTTTTCTCCAATTGTCCAAATCTCCGTTGATTTTATTTTATTTTTAAAATAGGCATACATTCACAATTTCGTACAAGTAAGTTTTACTTTGGTAAAAAAATATCAAGTAGCTGAAAAAGCTTAATTTCAAGCCCTGATGGAAGAGCATGATGAGAGAGTGTCAGATCGCCATAAGTCCGTTTGCTCCTGAGATCCAAATGAGCAGCGCCAGCATCTTGCTACTAGTCTGAGGTTGACCGAAAGCAGGAGAAAAAGAAAGCAAGAATAAGGAGAATGAAAAACAATAACAATCAAAACAAATTGAATAAATATAAGAAAGCGACACTAAAAAAGGATGAATTGAAACTCCGTCCTGACACAGCTGTGCTGACCCATTCAGGTCCCTTCCGTCTCTTCCTCAGCGCCTGCACAGAGATACCTCCTTGGAGCTCCTTTTCTTCTCTCTCTCTCTTGCCGTCTATCTTACGCACACAAAGCCCACAGACATGCAGTACAATAAGGAAGTCAAAAGGCATCTATTCACTTTAGTCAGGTACCTTTTTGTTAATAGCTTAAGCTTGTCTGTGTATGTCTTTGTTGTTTGTCTCTCTTGCCTTGTTATGTCTCATATGTGTCGTCCTGTTAATCACTTTTCTCACACTCTTAATATTTCCCAAAGGAAATATCTCTTCCAGAGATTCCCCCTGTTGGCACTCTCCTCTTTCAAATAAAAGTGAAAATGCTCCAAAAAAGAATCATAAAAAAAGTCAACAACAAATCTCTGACATTATAATGACCAAATACAAAACTAATGATATTTACGTCAGCCTCAGCTGTACTTTGCCAATTAGTAAATTATCACATTATTATGCTAACACATTAAACTTGAGCCTGTTAACATTATTGTTCTCGTGGTGTTAGCATGCTGATGTGAGCTTTTAACTCAAAGCACCTCTGTGCCTGAGGATCCAAGGCTCTTTTAAAACAGTTCTTGGTCGCATTTCACTTGGTGCTTTAAAATCCACCTTGAAATTTAAAGTGCTCATATTCATACAACCCAAACACACACTCACATTAATGGACATACAAATAAACACACTGCTAAAGTTACCCTTGCACACACATTAAGACTGTTATGACATTTAAATGCCACCCAGAGGGTGTCTCTGATGTCACTGTTAGACTTACATTACAGCCCTTTGTACTTACAAACATATTAACACACACACACACCGAGATATTCACAGTATTATACCAAAAATAACCAGAACCAAGACACGTACCTACACACTCAAAATAAACTCTTACCAGGAAGATACATTGTGAAGCCTGAATGCATTTTCATGTGTAGCTGGTTGTAAAAGTAATCTCAGGGCAGATTCTTAACTGGTCTTTTAGCCCTTTTGAGTACGCCAGGACCAGTGGTCAGACCTTAAAAGCCTAAAGTCTGGTAGGGTGAGGTTTACATAAAAGCTCTTCCTCTCCATTGAAACGCACACAATGCACAAGGCTTTTGCTTTGCGGGTAAATTATGCAACTTAATGGATTCATCTCTGGTCCTCTCTGCTAGGATAGATAGGCTGGAGAGAACACAGCGAAATGTCTGGGAATGCGGAGAATTACGGAGGATGAAGGGATATACAAATGGGAGTGAAGGAGAAGGCGAGATGAGATATCTCAGAGGTAAAGATACCGCCACAGGCTTTAAAGCTGTAAATCCTCCTTTCTTGAAGAGAAGGTTTTTTCTCCTCCCTCTCCCCTCCCGATTACGGAAATGCACAAACACTCTAAAGACATTCTGCTGCCCTATCCATAACATCCTGCCATCTATAAGCAATAGCTTGAAGTATAAGAAGATAAGTAAATATGCGTCCATGCTGACAAGTGAACGGTGTACAGGGAACTCAGCTTTAATACCAGGACATTATCATTTGAATTACCTGTGCATTAATGCCTTTCAGCTTCAATTAATTCAACTTTGAGCTCCTACAAGAGAAAAATAAACTGCTCATAGTTTGACTGCTGAAACAACCCCATGCAGTGTCAAGAGGTGTGAGGCATTTTAACTTTAGAATATTAAAACAATATACTTGCTAATATTTAGGAACCTTTTAGTTGCCCGTGTCTCAGTTTCTACTCACAAAATGTTTTTAGTCATATATATTATCATCTTTAGTCTGAAACAGAACAAATACCACCTAGGGAGCTTTGACATCATGCTGTATGTAATATTCAGAAGCAGTCCGAAGAATCTTGGGGTGTTTTACATAAAAAGCTAATAATAATGAATCAGGATGCAACACGGTAAGGCAATGCAAAAACAAAAGCATTCTTTCCTGTACTGTACAATTTGGCCCCATTTTTGGAATTAAGTTCAGTGATTTCAGCTCTCTTACTTTGTATGTACTTAAATGTGATTATTATTAAATTAGCTTACTGATGATGACAGCTGACAACTCTGTGATTAATAGTCGTCTCGACAGTCGAGATGAACATACAAATCTTAGCAGAGGTGATAACTTATATAAAAATAAAACGGTTAATGAAGACGAGACAGGGAATCAAATGTATTGCCGGTGGTCGACTAATTGATGTGCACGTAAATAAAGTGATATTGTGACTGTGGAGTTTTGTTTATGGATCTGTACTACTCAAATTGATTGTGAGAACTTCTAGTGTGTAAAGAATATGTTGGTGGCAGTGTGTAAGCATCTTTGAGTGTCTAGAAAACCGCTATATAAATTTGAAGTATTATTATTATTATTATTATTATTATTATTAGTGTGTGAGGTTACGGATATACTGTATGTACTATAGCTGTAGCACAGGAAAACATTTTAAGGTTAAAATGGCCAGTAAGTCACAGCAAAAGTGAGACCTGAGCAGAGAAGAAAGCCGTAGTCTGTTTCCTCCCACTCCCCGCTTTGCTCACGTAGCCGGTCGTTGCCAAAGCGTTAGCGCTCTTTCAGTAGGCTACTGTTATCGCTGTTTGAGCTGTTTGTAGAGCGTCAATCATCAGTGATGTGTCATGAAAATGAAACTGCTGCAGAACAGAGGGGAAGAAAATGAATGTGATGAAAGAGTGAGTGGTCATCTTCTGTTTCATTAAATAAAACTGGCATTTGATCAAGAACCAAAAAATAGTTGGAGAGGAGAAAAGAGGAAAGAAATGTACACTTTTATTTATCCCACGTGGGGAAATTCTTCTCTGCATTTGACCCATCCTTAGTTATTAAGGAGCAATGGGCTGCAGTGAAGCGCTCAAGGACACTTCGACATGCAACTGGGGGGAGGAGGGATTGAACAGGGTACCTTGTTGATTTATTCTTGACGCACATACGTGAGGGTCGTGAGTGTCTACGTGGCTACAGTGACATCACACCACCGGCCGGACGCAGCCTTTCGCAGGGTTTCCATGTGGCAGGTTTTGGCCTGTGCATGTACATTAAAAAAAAAATTTAACGACATGGACGCAGAGGCGACCGTCCTTGCAGAAAGTATAGCCGAAGCTTAAGAGTGGTATTAATTCTGACCCGTAATCTCTTTGCCTCTGTAATTGAGGTCGCACACCAGGGAAGGCTGAGTTTGAAGAGAGACTGGCTTTCTGCTCTTTAAGCTCTAAGGAGCATGCAAACAGACACAGAAATGAACTGAGGGGACGCAATCCTCCCCGGACCTTCTGTCTGTAGAGTTTGTGTTTAGACACACAGTGAAGGGAGACCGTCGGGGACACACAGAGGACGACCTCAGTAAAGTTCTCCAGACGTTACGTCTAGTTAAATTAAACACGAGACTAAAGGGAGTTTCGGTCAGAGTGAATTCTTACTTGAGACCGACTATTCTGAAAACGTCATGGTCATGAAACATTTTCAAAATAAAGAGCAGAAAGATCAATAGACAGAGTGCTCTTTTGTGTAACGTGAGATGAACGCAACACTGTGTGTGAGCTGCCAGTGACTCAACAGGTTTCAATATCAATGCATTTAAAGTAGGCTACGTCTAGTGGGAATCAGTGCTAACGTTGGTTAACTAACTTCACAAGCTTCCGCTTACTTTTGGAGGACAAACTTAATAGCATTGAATAATGTAACTGGACGGATGCTTCATAACCAATGCTATATGTGATTGTTGAAAGTGTGTGATCTTCAGGTCAGTGACATGGTTGTAGTGCACCACAGAAGTTGATGGCTCAAATGTCAGTCAGCCACTTCCATTAAAAAAACGGCAATCCAGAGGGCTGAAGCCTGTATGCTGTTTCCTCAAATATGTGCGGGAAAAAAAAGGTTTTATCCTATTTTACAAATGGAAAAATGTGGACAATAGCAGCAGTACCTATAACAAACAGTTTATATGTCCCTAGACAAAAAAGAACAATACGTTTCAGTTTGACTTTATCATAGACCAAAACTTATAAACATGAAAGTAAAAATCAAAGTCAGCACCAAACACATTTCAGTCCGGGACTGGTCTTGTGAAAGGATCTGAGACCCAGAGGCTACAAACTTAAAAATACACTTCTCTTCAGACTTTGCAATAACTCATCCTCTTGTGTCACCTCCCATAATAAAGACTTCAACCCCCCCCCCCTCATCACATCTCAGCATACTTAAACTCTTACAGCAATACCAAACTCAGCTTAGTGTGCCCATACGGGGTCCCATTCCATTGATTCTCCTCACTTCCCCTGCTCTTAGTTTCTCAGCCACTGACACTTCACTCCTCTACTCGCTCAATTCTTCTGCATCTGTCTGAGATCAATATTGTAATAACTGGAGAGGAGAAAGCCCCATCATAATCAATAAGGGCAACATATAGCTAGGCAGAGGTAGACTGAGAGAAATCATTCTGCCCAACAGAGGAGCTGAATGTTTCTGACGCCTCATTCATTACACTATTGAATAATCCATCGGCTCTGTCATAGCCACAGAAGAACAGAATAAGCTCCAGTGTGAGCTCATCTGCTGGCGCTCGCAGCGAGAGGAAGACCTAGAGAGCTTCATATTTCCTTTGATTACACAGAAGATTCACATGAGTTTAAGAACATATTAATATATCCACAGGAGTCAAGTCTCGAGACTGTCAGAGCAAAGTCACAAGTCTGAACAGTTCTTCACGTTGCATTGCTCGGCTAACATTAATTGGCCTTCCGCATTAGTTACTAATGTTTGTATACATAAATGAAATAGATTACATTACTGTCTGAGGTGGCATATCAACACGATATATCAATGATATCCATTAATAGCTTATTAGTATATTTTAGTTGGACTTGCCTCAGTACAGCACTCCAGCTGACACATCTTTGAGGTATCTGTCTGTAGCTGATTCTAATGAAAACAAGATGGTGCCTCTTAAGGGGTGTATCCTCACATTTAAAATGTTTAACTAAGCAACAAGCTTCTACAAAATCTCCCACAACATATCTGCAGATATTTGCTGTAGCTCATAATTTCAATCACCTCAGCTGGAGATATCGACAACATGCAGGGTTTCAACTTTTGGGGGTTTATATTCTTTACGAGTTAATCCATTGACAACAACCTCAGTTTACTGCACCCTGAGGTATGAATACAAATTCAATGCTCTTTAGTGGCTTATCACCTTCCTCCAAAAACTGAAATCTGGTTCAAGTTTCTGGGGACTTTCTGATGATGAAATGTTATCAAAGTGACATTTTGTGCTTGATCTTAAGATTGGCCTTTCTTGCATCAAATCTTTTCCAGCTGCTATACATGCGGCTGACTCCCACCTGCGTTGAAATCATCACACCCTGAACGCAGACACCGAGGTGGGAGGAGAAAGAGTCAGACATGAGATACAAAGTCAGCTCAGATCCAAATGTGTCTGACAGACAGAATGAAACTCTTCTTTAGAATTGCTCTTGCAGGGTCTGGAGAGCCTGTCAGTTGACTTTGGTGCGCTTTAGACTCAGGGCTAATAAGGATGTGCTGTTGGGAATTTGTGTGCATGACAGCAAAGCAGAAAGAGAGGCTTGGATTAGCCACAGGGCCCGTGCAAAGGGAAGCAGAGCACAGAGACCAGTTGTAAACTTGAACCAAAAAAGGTTACAATACTGCAGAGGTTTAAGGAAATTAAAGCACCATCTTCTCTGACTAGATGCAGTACATTAGAAGATCAAATGGGCAAACAAGCTCAAGGTCAAAGACATCCTCCCACTGACAAAAACAACAGAAATGTTTTGGTTGACCAGCAATCATTCTGAGATAATACAGACATTACTCATGCGTGGCTAACGCAGCAAACTTATACGCACATGAGCAGTGCGATCATATCAAACAATGCTCCTTTGTGGCATTACAGCCAATCACAACATGTGAAATTGAAGATCGTCATGCAAAACAAAGATCAATGGTAACAAATCCCAATCCCAATGTCCACAAAGTGGCCTGGCATCTTACATTTACACAGAAACATTCACATTAAGGATGAAAGACGGTACCATAAAATAATTTTGAGAAAAATTAGAAAATAGATTATTTTACAATTACCTCATAAGGCAAGAAAGAGCCTGGAGGATATTCAAAGCAAGTTAAATAATATATATAATAAACGAGATAACTACGAGATCGGGCAATAGGGTCAGCTTGTACCTCCGCTGTAACGTGCTTTGACTGTAAAGAGAACGTCCTCTCTTAGAAACAACCTTAACACATGGATTGTGACAGAGAATTATTAAAACACATCAGGAGTCTCCGTATGTGCCCTGGTCTAGTTTGGGGGATGGTGTTTTCAGTCTATTTCGCACTATGAGGGACTCATTAAGTGGTTGAGAATAATTTAAATTGAGGTTTGGAACAATTATACTTTGTAAATGTCAAAACAGCAGCAATAACAGCATCTACCAGCAATCCATTCACACCTGCACATCATTCATTTGAGAGAGCACATTGCTACATTAACAATATTCATCTCATCTCACGGTGTCCCCTCTCAGCTTATTATTGATCAGTTGATGTCATTGTTGCAGATTTATGTACAAATACTCTATAAACTATTTGATGCTAATAGGACAACACTCATAATTCAGAGTGGTATAAACACAGAGGAGAAACCAATGCAAAGCTTCTGTTTTTTATTTTTGTCTTCCTTAGCATAATATGTTCAGCATGTCTCATTATATTTGCTACAGTTCTTTTCAATTTTGGCATCATTGCAAGTTCCCCATATTGCATAATAGCTGAAGTAGTAATAAGTGATAGTTTAGCATCGTCCCTTCATGGGGCTAATTTGGTCATTGTTTGTTGCAAAAGCAGTTTTTCAGACAGAAATGATTAAATCAAATTGGGTCTGAAGTGAGTGGATACAGAACAGGTCTAGTTTAGACACCTGCTTGCAATAATGTAGTATGAGCAGATATATACGTTTTTGAAAAGCAGATTACCACACTAACAATGACTTAATGTATAAATAATGGGTAATGTAGAGAAACATGGTTTGTCATCCAGCTGAACTCACTTTCCAACAGGGTCAACATGATTGACCTTCCAATCACAGCAGCGGAGCAGAGGATGGTCTTCATCGTGTCACACTCACTGGCCGGGATCTCGGGGAATGTAAGTGTTGACTCAGCCACTCCAGCTGTTTTGAGACCATACTTCATTGTCACATTGATCCTGAAAAGCCTTTTTTCTTCAAACAGCTTCTTACTATCAGTGACGGCGTCCGACTTGAAAACAACTTTTACAAACTTTAATATTTCACCATGGCATTAATAAATGAATCATCAACAATCAAACTTAAGTATTAACTTCTTTAAAACAACAGAGTAGGATGTTGAACAAACCCAATTTGCCTGCAACGTCATAACATTCAGCTTATAATGCAGAACCCACAGCCAAATCCTATACAAGAAACTTCACGTCGTGTTTTATGGATTTGAAATTTCCACACACCAAAAACATATATAAATGAATGGCTATAGTTGTTAGAATGTTATGTTTATATTTATATAGCCTCCTAAAAGTATATATATCAAAAACAAGGATGTTTTTACTTTCAATGTTCTCCCACAATGACTTGCAGAATCCTACAGCGAAATAGGATGTAGCTCCAATCCAAGATGAGGATGCAGCTTGTATGCCTTATTAGAGTGGAGAGGAACGAGTGAAGAAAGGTGGGAAACATTTGGGTAGGATGTGCTACAAAGGTCATGTTTTGGATTTAAATCAATAGTTTGCACCTGGTAGATTTCTTCCTCCTGCACTTCTACTTCTTCTTCTTCTTCTTCTTCTTCTTCTTCTTCTTCTTCTTCTTCTTCTTCAATTAATCTTACTTAAAAAAAGGTAGTTTTTTCTCCATGCTTCCATGGTAGCGTGACTTAAAAGCTCCTGGCAGAGCCAGTGACAAAATGACAGTGTGTGGAAAGAGTGGAAAGGCGGTGAGAGATTTGTGTGGACAGCTTCACATTACTTGTTATTCTTTTTAATGCATAATTATTCCGAAGCTGTTTACTCCCTGAAGTTTAATTGGCACGGCTCATGTAGATGTGCAATGATTTACAATAAGCATCAAGAATGCAAATAAAGTAAAATGGGGGCATGCTTGCCAGAGCCAATGTGTTCCCCTGACTCCCCGTCACAGCACAACGCTGAAATGTCATTACTTCTAAAAGCCTAGCATGCAATTTTCAGTTTTATAACACTGCTTTTCTCACATAGCTGTAATGCATAACTGTCTCTATTGACATGGGGAAAATAATATGTTCAAGCAGCAGTCAATCTTTTAGGTATCAAGAGACGCCGTGCTGGTGCAATTCTATTAACTTAGAAAATAGCTGTAAAACCTCAACGTTTTACAAAGACCAAATAAGTCTGAGGAAGGAGAAATGTACAGAGAGCAGCTGAGATTCAGCCCAACAAAATGGGAAGAAGACGTGAAAGAAGATGTACAAATAATACAACAGCAGTCAGACCACCGAGTGCAGACAGATGGCAACATCTCAAGGCAAAGCAAAATAAGATGGAGGAAATATGAGTGCAAGTGCACCAAATATAGATGATGCAATAACGCTGGGACGCTACAGAGAAAAATGGAAGCCGAAGAAGGAGCCGAATGGAGCAAGGGTAAAATAAACTAGAAATCCTTGGAAATATTTTACAGAAAAGAAATGCTGGATGGCGAGCATCGATTCACATTTACAGAAGATAGAGACATGGAGCAATAGCAGAAGAGGGGTTGAAGTAGAGAAGTGGGCGGGTGGCCGTCAGTGCACAAGCCTGAAGGGATGAAACATTACGCCCGGATAATGAAGATGGTTCTGCTCGGTCACACTCCACATTAGCCCGGAGTCAGGCCGACCCCAAAGTGTCAACAAGTTAATAGACTGGGTATCAGTGACTCTTTCACACTGCTGCTCTCCACCACAAACAGCAATTATTTACAGGAATTTTCTAGATAAATAAACACAGATACCTCCACATGGAAATTAATAACAGGGCCACAGCTTGAGGTACAGCCAATTGTGAGATTATTTAATGGGTGTGTAGAATTGTTGATTGTGCCATGACGACCATGTTAGTGTTTAATGGTATTTCTATGTAGGTGAAAGACAAAGATGTGTCAGCTGTGGATTTTGGTACTTCTTTGACAGAGGTCCTATGTTTTCTATAGACAGAAAATCCAACTATTCACAGTATGATGCATACATTATAAAATTTAAATAGCACACTGTTATCTTGCGCAATACTTTTTCGTCATTGTCTTTCGATAGAGGATGTTGCAGCAGGGCATAATGTGGAGAGTGATTATTAAAAAATTAATATCAGTAGTGTGTTATGTAGTGGGAGAGAGAAGAAATTAAACTGTCTGAGAGATTAGATGTCAAAAGGTACTGTGGTGGCTAACTTGTTTTCCTTGACAATTTAAAATTGCCATATGCTACATAAAGCAACTAGGTGGATAATAAATATCTTAGTCTATGGCCATCAGTTTACTCAATAAAGTAAACCTCAGGCTGATGGGAATGTTAATAATTTGTGAGGTATTTGGTCATAAACCAAAGTATTGGACAAAATGAAATTCGGATTTGTACTAGATGAAAAGTCCATCCATCCATCCATCCATTTTCAATACCGCTTATCCTCATTAGGGTCGCGGGGGCGCTGGAGCCTATCCCAGCTGACATAGGGCGAAGGCAGGGGACACCCTGGACAGGCCGCCAGTCCATCGAGGGCACATGTAGGGACATACAACCATTCACTCTCACATTCACACCTATGGGCAATTTAGAGATCAATTAACCTGCAGCATGTCTTTTTAGATGAAAAGTCAGTAAATCAAAACATTTTTTAAATGCGCAAACATGAATGCCAATTAATTAAATAATGGTCAAGACATTTTACTTCAAACCACAACTGCATCATCTCATTCCCAAAGTCAGGAGGATTTATCTTCTGGCAAAATTGAATGTCCTTACAAAATGTCACAGAAAACCATCTACTGGTTGTTGAGATACTTCATTCTGGCTAGCATGACCAAAAACATCACGTATGCATTCTGAATCCCAGTATTTAGGTGTTCATAATGTCCTCAGTTAGAAGTCTTTAAGCTTTTTGAAATCTCATAATGCTCATAATGAACGCGATTTTAGTATGAAGCATTTCAATAACATTATGAAGACCAGCAGCTCCGTTCTTTAAGGCACACTCAACCCAAAGCCCTGATTTTGAATTCAAATCACAGATGAAATACCTTTATTGTGGCTTGAATATATGCTACGTAAATCCCAAATTGATCCTCATGTTGGTTCAGAAAGTGTTTCTTCAATATTTAAGTGGCACTTTGCCAGTTGTGAAATAAGGTCTGACAGCTTATGATATCAACATCAAATCCTTCTTAAACAGCAAGTGCAAGATGTACAATCACCTCTAAATCTGCAGTAAACATTTGAAGGAGGCAGCCATAAATAAAATCTCCAAGTTTTTATATCGAGGGGGAGCTCTTTAAGACAATTTGCAACCCTACATCTCAAGCAATTAGGTGAAATGGGATTGACAGCAGCAGGGATCAGATGCAGAGACGTGACAGGCAGCCAGTCGCTCTCCAGTGTGCTACACCCAGTGCTCTTAATGCTTTGGTTTGTAGATAACTTTACAGATCAGCTATGATTATGTTGCTTTTTAATTCAATCACTCAGCTTCGGCTGGCTGATCTTTTATTAGCAGTCTTTTACTAATTCACTCCACAAAGGCAGATGTGAGCGATGCAAGCAGAGTGAGAGCAAAAGAGGGCGACACAGTGGGAGAGAAGACAGAGAAGACCTTTGGTAAACTCTGCAGTAATTGCCTCGAGTCTTTAAAATAGGGTTTTGAGGATGAAAAATTGATCCATAGATCTATTTAATCAAAAGCTGACTCAGGAGTTGTCCTTTAGAATACCTTCGGCTGCAGACAAGACTCAGATGAAAATGATAGACTACGTCTTAGATTTGACTTTGTTGACATTCATACTGGTGTCACATTAATTGAGCACAGACGCCTCCACAGATATCTAAGGATTCAACATCACTGTGTCGTGAACAAACCCAACACGTCCTCTGAAAGACATCTGAGGCTATCGGTGTATTCTTTTTCTTTGGGTATACGAGAATGTAGTAAGGATCTGCCTCAATTATTTACAATATCGCACTTAAAGGTGCTTAATATGAAATTCAGAGCATATCTAGTGCCTCCACACGGCTCTCAACAAGGTGTCGGCTAGCCAATGGTGCACGCTCACATGCACTAACATGCACTAAAAGCATTCTCAGTCGGCCCGGCTAAGTTGACAAAGAACAAAAAAGGGAGAGTAACTTAATGATCTACTCAGGTAGACATTACTCCACGATATCTTTAGACAATAAATGTTTGATGCTATTAATGTTCATATAGAGAACATTTAAAGTCATGCTGAAGCTTAAAAACAGAATTACATCATAAGTATATCACATGATTAAGTCTCTTATTGTAGTGAGTATGGATCAAGGCTTTTGAGAAAATCAATGTGGAGGGTCGTATATTTATTTTGCTTCTGACACATCAGAAAGACAATGTAGCCTAATCACATCACAGTTGCATATTTGCAATTGTGTGGCCATGTGTGTGTGTGTGTGTGTGTGTGTGTGCGTGTGTGTGTGTGTGCGTGTGTGTGTTCATTTGTAATGTCAGGCACTGCTGTGCATATATAGTTGGGTTTTCTTTTTGCAATTGTACAACCAAATCATGAATTGTTAGAACAATGTAAAATGTGCTATCACTTCCCAGAGTTGACAAATTAATTTATTGTCCCTCTTCCCTCACTGTCTGTCTGTCTGTCCGTCTCCCTCTCCCTCTCCCTCTCTCTCTCTCTCTCTCTCTCTCTCTCTCTCTCGCTCTCTCTCTATCTCTGTGCATGCCTGTAAAACCCTCAATCTTATTCAAGAACACATCATATCAACTAAAGCATAATGGCTTATGATTTTCTGATGTAAGAGTCATAAAATGCCTACACATTTAAATAATATATTTGTTTTTGCTCAAGTGAGTACATTTTTAATCAGTTCTGCACATTGTGATGCTATAACTGGAGGAAATTCAGATATGCTGCAGAACTTATTTACAACAGATGCTGAAGCTCAAAACTCTGGTTCCTCCAAATAGTTTCAGATACCTCATTAAGCTGAGCTCAACACTCACAAAACCTCACAGTCAAACAACATCATTGTATTGGCCATTGTCTCTATCCTTTTTAGATTCATTTATTTAACCGTTACTTAAGTCCCATTGAGATGTCAAATGTATTTTGTGAGGGAGTCCTGGCGAAGACGGCAGCATAAAAGTTTCAGACACAAAAGCACAAATTAAACACTTAAAACCAAACAACAAAAAGTTAAAAGCAACATAAGACATTTCACATTAATTGAAAATGTCATCAACCAATGTATTATACAATAAATATTTACATTTACCGTTCTTAAACATTCCTTAATGCTGTTTTTAAAACGGATGCATTTGCGCACGCAAGTTGTGCAGCGTTGCCTGGTTTTGGTTATATATTATTTATTTTAGAATTATTAAATTTGCGGGGGACATTTGCTATTTGCCTCATTTCTTTGGGGTCACTCACTTATTTGAATGACAGCTGCTTTAAAAAAATAATGTAACAATTGTATTTGGCACGTCTCTCTCTGCACACCACTAGAGCCTGTAATTAATGTAAAATAATTAAATCAGAGTTTAAAACAAAGGCTCACATGCTATCAATTGTGCTTAATTAACGAAAAACATATCACAACCATAGAAAATATATGTAAAACCCCATAATTATGAGAAAAGTAGTTAGATCTCTAAAATATAGTTATACACGTCAATCAAAATTAAACATTGTACTTGATATGCAGGAGATCAAACTCTTTCTGAAAATCAAAAAACACAAAGTACATTTTTTTTCAAATCAGCTTTCAAGACATTTGAAAGATTCTTTTGTCCTCAATCAGTTGCTAATTATTTTTGCTCAGTTTTTAATTAATTTAGTTTCAAGGCCACTGTATGTATTTAAGAGTGAGAAACAGAGAGAGAGATAGAATGAGAGAAATAGGGAGAGAGGAAGAGAGGAAGGAAGGGAGGAATATTTGTTTTGCTTTCAAAATCGACTGAGCTTCCTCTGCTTTTAAAAGCTCAAAGTGTTTCGCCATGTCCGCCCTTGAATACCACACAAAGCAGTCTGAATGGGAGGGAGAACATAGTGGCATGATGGGAATTCAGTGATGTTTCGACTTTCTTCGAGCCTGGGTGAGGTCCATCTGACATGCTGCTTCTTCTGAGCAGCTTCCCTGTCGGCGGTTGCCATGGTGCACAGATCTTCACCCACAGCAATGCTCTGTGTGATGTCCTCATGTCAGCAAGTTCATCAAAAGTGTCCCAAGCTGCAGTGAACATAACCCAGTTTGTACTCTTGAAACACTCCCTGAGAGGCTTGACGTGGTCAGACAGTGCCAGCCGGAGCAGACGGTGAGCATCAGTGTTTGACATGAAACTCAAGTGTTGTGTTTTGTCCAGAGGGGCACGTCTTCTGTTGCTTGTCGTTAGGCAGCTCAGATTGGTGTGGTTAATGTTACCAAACATAATAACAGCTCGTAGCGTGGGAACCTTTCCATTGAGGAGAGGAGCTGAGCCCGCTCACAAAAGAAGGCAGTGGCTTCCAGCAGGAAGTAAACATCGGTTACAACAATGGAAATGAACCGTTCACGGCGGCAGAACGGGCTGTGTGAGTTCCCAGTGAGGTGAACACAGCCGTTAATGGTTGTTACAGTATTGCAGAGATGTGGCACCAGCAGTGCATAACCGTGAAGCAAATAACCTCACCTTTAAATGTAAAGGGTATTTCTGTCATCATGAGAAATAGTGTGGCCCGAAAGGATCATTTCAAGCTCCGGTACAGATTAGAGTTTTGGGGTTAAATATTTTTTAAGAGTTAATTTTATCCCTGAATAGTTGGACTACTTTGCTGCTTTTTGGTTCACTCTCGCTGAAATCTAAAAGCCAACTGTTCAGTTATTGCTGTCAGCACCAAACAGCAGACAGACACAGTTAGTGACAAGCTGGTAAACTTAGTGGAGCACTTAGCAGCTAAAGAGCCAGAACTTTCCCTCAGGAGTTGGTAGAAACCAAAAACACAGCTAACAGAAAGTGAATATTGCACTATTGAAAATTAATGATAATGTTGCTACATCATTTCTGAAAGTGTTCAGTTTGCTTTAACAACATATAAAGTGATGCTATGTCAGTGTTGTGCTCACAACTTGTTTTCTGCTGTATCCAACTGGCCAAACATTGAAGGATTTTATTATTTCATGCTCTGTGAATATATATATAAATAGGTGTATCCATTTGCTATGCTGTTTATACAAAAACTGGCTGTGTGAGGCTTTTTTGCATATAATGTTCATATTCTACATATCTTGTACATCAACTTTGGGATCTCCACTAGAATATAAATAGAGTTTTGTGAGTTTGAACAAAGTTTGGCCTAACAGTGTGGGTTTTTAATGACGGGTCCACTGGGAGGTCAGCCAGGCTTAAGAGGTCAGAGTTGCCATTTTCAGAAGCCAGAAAGGTCAAATGTTTAACCTCAGTGTTGATTTCTAGAGCTCCAGGCATCTCGGAGGATGGTCTAAAAATTAGTTGTTGCATTAACATTGATCTTGGATGCATGATCATCATCACACTGTGTCTTCTAATCCTGGTCAGATGTTGTTCTCTTTTATTTTTTGGGACCATCCCATGAAAAATGAGCTCACTTACAACAAGCTGTAATAGCAATGTTATTAGTTACCTGAGAGCATTGCATTTGATAAAGAGAACATGTAATCCTGCTATGGATATGTCTCTTCTGGGTTTTAATGGAAGAGAGAGAATTGATATCAGAATTCATGTAAAAAGTCTTGATTCATAAAAAATGTATTAACGTATTTACATAGCTTTGTGTGCAGCAACCCATCGTGCCCATCCCCGCTCTGTGCTGCCATTTCTGACCTGAATTACGTCTGTTGATAATTAGGTCTGACTGGCTTATTACCAGCCGTGAGTCTTTGTGTGTGTCGTCATGGCAAAATGTGGTCCTGGAGACACCTACTGGGACGAGGACTGCCACAGAAACAGTTTTGAGTACTTTTCCAGATGTTTACTAAATGTGTACGTCTGTAGACAGATTCTGTCAAGAGACCCACGCAGTCGCAACACTTTGATGGCTGTTGTCCGAGCAACGACGCTGGAGGAAGGGGGGTAGGACGTGAGGAAGTGGGGAAGTGGCCATTGCCTCCAGCCCCACTTTACCACACTGTGTGATCTTCTCTTTCTTTCTTTCTTTCTTTTAAACCTGTACTCGTGTTTTTTTCCCCTTTTTCTGTTAAAATATGACGCAACGGCTGGTTTGAATCAAGGGTGACTCGGATTGACTTGGTATCAGTTGTTTGTCAACAGCTGACTAAAAGAGGGCAACCAGCCAAAATCCATATTGCTCAAAGAAGACCAAGAGTAAAAGGGGTATCGCATTACAGGAAAAAATAACTCTGGTGTAAAAGTATATCGCTGACAGATATTTTCCATATGAATTAGTCGGTTACATGTTCGCAATGTCCTGTGAAGTTAGATGGGGAGGGGCATGTAACATGAGATTTATTGTGTCTGCACCCGCTCAACTCAGCACCTGTCCCTGAAGGCAAATTAATCCCATACCCCAAACATATCCTTCCCCCATCACCCCCTCCCTCTGTGCACAGACATGACACATCTGTCTCAGCCATTATCCACAGCCTGACATGTTTCTGGGACATGTCTCACGCCACCTTGATATGAAGGTTACTGCAGCACTCGGCCTCTCTGACAGAGACGACAACTGAGTTGTTGTCTTTTTCTTTTTGAAGAATCTATCCTCCACACATTCATGGTAAAGAATAGCCTACAGACATAAGCTCCAAAGGAAAGCGACTTAAGATCTTCAATTGCCTCACTATCATTTAAAAAATCAAGCACATCTTGTTTCAAAAAGATGCAGAAAAGCTGGTTCACGCATTTCTTCTAGACTGGATTACTGCAACTCCTTATTATCAGGCTGCTCTAATAAATCTCTTAAGTCCCTCCAGTTAATCCAGAATGCTGCAGCTCGTGTACTCACAAAAACTAAGAAAAGAGATCACATTACTCCTGTATTAGCTGCTCTGCACTGGCTTCCTGTAAAATCAAGAATCACATTTAAAATTCTTCTCCTCACCTACAAAGCCTTGATTGTTGATGCACCATCATATCTTAAGGAGCTTGTAGTACCATATTGCCCCACTAGAGAGCTGTGCTCACTAAATTCGGGGCTACTCGTGGTTCCTAGAGTCCTAAAAAGTAGGATGGGAGCCAGAGCCTTCAGTTATCAAGCTCCTCTTTTATGGAACCAGCTTCCACTTTCAGTCCGGGAGGCAGACACAGTCACCTCATTTAAGAACAGACTTAAGACTTTCCTGTTTGATAGTGCTTATAGTTAGGGCTGAATCAGGTTTGCCCTGGTCCAGCCCCTACATATGCTGCTATAGGCTTATAGGCTGCTGGTGGATGTTTTAGGATACACTGAGCACCTATCTCCTCTTCTCTCTCTTCTTATGGATGAATTTACATCTCTCCATTGCACCTTATTAACTCTGCTTCCTCCGCGGAGTATTTGTGACTTCATGTCTCATAGGGTCCATTGGACCTGGAGGTGTCTGACGCCTCTTGCCTGGTGAGCCGGCCTCCTGCCTTGGCCCTGCTGATGCGGCCCACCCCCCCTCCTCTCTACCTCCTTCCTTTCATGGAGGTCCATTCATACATTGTCATATTCATGTAATGTGTTTATGTAACTCTGTAATGCTGTTCATTCTGTACACATGACATCTATTGCTTCTGTCCACCCGGGGAGAGGGATCCTCCTCTGTTGCTCTCCTGAAGGTTTCATCCATTTTTTCCCTTTGAAAGGTTATTTTTGGGGAGTTTTTCCTGATCCGATGTGAGGTCCTGGGACAGGGATGTCGTATGTGTACAGATTGTAAAGCCCTCTGAGGCAAATTTGTAATTTGTGATATTGGGCTATACAAAATAAACTGAATTGAATTGAATCATGTATTGAACAACCTGCGTTTCTGCTTCTAAGGTGTGATTTATGTATTTTTGATTGCTGGAAAGCAAGTATACTCAAGTACTGTACCCAACTAAAATAATAACTACACCTCAATATAGTATACTTATTTGAATGAAGGATGGATTATTTACATTGTCGAATTGGTACTTTTACTTATGTAAACGATGTTGCTTCATCATTTAGGCCATGAGTGTGATCTGGTGCAGACCAGTGTGTGACTGTGTCCCTGTGAAGGCAGCAGAGTGGTGCAGTGTCCAGTGCTCAGGTGGTCGCTGCCCTGATGAGACATGGCTGTTGGCTGTTCTCAGTCCAACGACACAACATCATCAACAACCAATCACAGGGTCCTGCACTGGGCCCTGAAGATCAAAACCTCAGGGACGGGGCATGTGCGTATAGCCGCTTTTTCACGCTTATTACACAAATGTAACAGATGTACAGAAACTTTTTTGCTTTAAGGGAGAAATATTGCTGTTTTTGTTTTTGCTTCGAAATATCTTTTCTTTTGCCTTGACACTTTGACTGATATTATTTTTAAGTATCTTGTTACTATCTTCCCCTAGTCACACCAGTGGAGGCAATATACTGCATCTATTTGATGTACAGCTGCAAAGAGAAATAAGAGAAGAAAACAACAGAAAGTAACAGTATCATGGCTTCTTTTAAGGAGGACGAGTACACATAAAAAACATATTGATTTGAACTCATCTGAACATTTGATCTCTGCCTTTGAAGAGCAGTATTTGCTTTTATTATTTGCACACGTTGAGAATGAAAACTGAAATGAAAAGTAATTTTTTAGAAAAAATCAAATCAGCAAATCACAACAACATATAGGTTAAATAATTATGCAATGTATGGATTTTTCAAACAGAGTTGGGGTCCCAAGGTGAAAGTGTACCCACACAAACAAACACACACACACACACTCACACACACACTCAAACACACCCACACACACAAAACTATCAAGCACATTGTTGGCATATTTTCCCTTTCAATTACACAGCTGTCTCAAAATTCTGTCTCAGCAGCTCCATCATGCACTCCACTGCCCCATACCTAAAGGACATGTGTGTGTGGGGGATGTTTAAGTGAACAAAAAATAAACCCACATTAGAAATGTGTGTGCAAAGAAGTGAGGAAGGGCTGAGTGAAAGGCACGGACTATATATGGCCCGTCTCTGCCCCTCTTTCAACCTGCTCAGTGAGCCATGTGCTCGGCCTTGTAAACTGCGGTGCCACTTGATTACTTTGTCAATCTTCTAAAGTGGCTTTTTCTCTGTGGAGAAATAGGAAGACTTGTCCGACAGAGGAGGTCCAACAGTGAGAGGGAAGTGCAGGGAGGCGAGAGTAGACACTGCATCCAAATGAAGGGAAATTATATTTTGGTGTAGTGAGAGAATAATTTATCATCAGAATCATCAGATACGTCACGTTTTTCAAACCAAACCACCAGGACATCGGTTTCATCCAGCTTTTCTCTGTCGTAACAACTCCACCTCTGCTGTGTACATATTTAAAACAATATTCTGTCAGTCTCCTTAATGAGACCTGAGGGAAAAGACACAATTATAATGTATTATTCCAAATACCAATTTCAGTTCTTTGGATAATTATTCATTTAATTATTAATTAAAATATTTTATTTATTGAAATTAATGTCGGTAATTAAGGAAGACATTCTAAACTCACTTCTCCCCGAAGTACCTTTTAAGGAGAGCATAAGAAGGATGTGGTTGTTCAACTTCGCTTTCAGGTTTGGAGACATTATGAGGACACCGCCACATTATTTTAGCCTAGCACTCTAAAGGCTTACACATTATAAATTACACGTTTAAAAGTTTATAAAAAGTATAGATTTTAAAGTTAAACACAATGGGTGTTTTATTCCTCCAGTTAGACAGTGCCATCCCTTGGCCATATTAGGTACTCACTTCTTCATACAATTATCCCTGTGTGCAAAATGTCTCCTCAACGCATATTCCTTCTTTTCACTAAAATGTTAACACGCATAATCAATTCCCATTGGCACAACAAAGTTGCAAAGTACATGTTAAACAGATAACTTCTGGGGCACCTGCTGTGGGAAAAATAAATTAAACTATTTACTACACCTATAAAAGTTAAGCATTATATTCACACAGAATTGTTGCACCATGGATACAAATGTGATAGGAGTTATATTCTTAATAACAATGATACTTTGTAAGGTTATGTTCGACATCATGGGAATGAATAGGACAGTTTCTATACCAACTTGTTTAATCTTATTACTGTATCCAAAGCTTTTTTCCTCTCCAGTGCATCGCATGCTTTTTCTCCTCAAATGGTACGAAGCTCATGCGTCAAAGTGTTATGCTACATTACTTTCACTGAATAGCCAAACTCAGAGCCTGAGAGTTTAATGATCCTGCGTCGCATAATTGAATTTATTTAGCCCTTTGCTATTATATGGATAAGTCAACTGTAGAGATCAACGTGTATGAGGTCAAAAGAGATAAAAAAAACACTTGGTCGCATTGTGCATGAAAGAGATGTGTGTTTCTCCTCCAAACTTTACAAGAGAAATGCCTTCGAGAAACAATACTTGGAGAACAAGCCTTCTATGATCAAACTGCAGTTAACAGTTGTCATGTGGGTTTTAGTGCCAGCTCAGTGGGTGAACACCTGTTGTTCTACTGTTTCAAGGCCGCATGCTGCTCCCTTGAGCCTTTGAAAGGGTTGGATTTAAAATTTCTCTTTTGCATCAGCTGAAGATCTTAGTGGTCAGATCTGCCTTTGTGTCATTGTGTACCTCACTCTATTTTACTTAAATGAGAGTTAATGTTACTTTACCTAATATGTGATATACATCATTATATTATACCAAGGGAAAAAGGGAGATTTTGAACATCATACATAAGGAAGCTGTGCTTGTGCTTGTGTAAATCCTGAAGTCGGCGATTCTGCTGATTTTGACGGAAAAGGACATGATGAGCTATGTCAGCTGTGAACCAGTGAAGCATGGTCGAGCTTAGAGGCCAGTGACAAGGGCTGGGCAGGCAATCAAATAAGACACATTATTGGCACAAGAAAGAGTGATAACATTGCTGTTTTTCCTAAACTCACTACTGAATTAGATATTGATTAAATTAGTAGCTGTTTCTATGAGAGCGAACGCAGATTATACTGACAGAATAGAAGCAGGGTTCAGCGGAGCATAAGAGTCACTCTAAAGACGGAAACAAAGATTGAACCCGTTGACAGCAGTTAATGTATTGCAGGCTCACATTATCAGCACGATTTTATTATACATTCAGGAGGTTGGATAGTAATGGAATCCTTGAACCAGCATGGTTGGGATGGCTGCGACTCAACCTTTAATCACAAGGATGTCAGTTCACTCCTCGGCTCCCTACTGTCTGCATCTCAATGACCTTGAGCAAGACATTGAACCTGAAGTTGCTCCTCAGGCACTTCACACCAGCCTCATTGGTAAAATACAGAGGTACAATTTCATGTATACCTCTATGTGACGATTGAAATTAAGTTTATGTATATTCTGTTCTATTGCCTGGTTAAAATGTTTAGAATGTATGTCTATTTGAATGTCAGTGGATGTCTAAATTACATATATATAGCAGAAATGGTATCTTTTAATTTTAAAGTTCTATGTAATATTTTATACCTCAATGACGATCTGAACGATCAATTTAAGATCACCCCCATCCTTTCCTTTAAGGAACATTGTAGGCACATTTGTTGTATAAATATTCAGCAGCACAAGATCAACATAGAGACGTGTGAAAATAGACTGCAGGTTAACATTTTTGTAACGGACATTATAGGGGTCATCAGCAAGCATTTGAAAAAACTGTAAGTCATGCATGATGAATATACCTACTGCAAATCCATAGTCCATATCTTCAGAATACTTAAAGCTCTCAACTTGGCAAATGGTTACTGTGTGCGCTTGATTGTGTTGATTTTTTTGTGTGTACTACTGTATTCTTATCTTTATGCTGATTATGCTGATATGTTCTTATTATTGCATCTATATTTTTAGGTGCTGTCCTTAAATGTAAAGCACTTTGAGTTTTCATGCATAAAATGTGCTATGTAAAATGGCCATTGGTTTGTAGTCCAATCATAATCCTTTGATTGGACAATGAAAATCCTGTTGCTTTGATCTAACTTTCATTCACATCAGTTATTTTAACCCTGATCCTTTGGGTTGCTCAGAAAATCAGGGATCACCCTGCTCTGAAGCAGGTTTAAGCCCCGGGCTTAGAGTGAGGATATCCAACAATTGAAGTTTTGAGTGTGAAATGACTATAAGCTCAGGCCTAACAGAGCTGTAAGCCCAGAGCTAAAGGAGGTCGCAGCCTAAGGATAAATATAGAGGGAAAAGTCCTCATGATGTTGTGGTGTCTTTATCCAGTTTGTGATTGCAGGTGAAGTAAACAAAGCAGAACTGTTCTTTGTGTAAATTGATAGAATATATTAGAGTCAAATACCAGTGTGCATACCTACTGTATTCAACAAAAACATTTTCTAAACAAACTTGTTGTTGGACCCCTTTTGTGCATTCATTACTTGTAATGTTGCAGCATTTGTCCCAGTGACATTAAACTGTCAGGTAGAGCAATTACTGAAGATACATTAACGTTTAAGAACAACAACTGAGGTAAAAAAAAAAAAAATGAAAACACTCATCACTATGTCTGCAACATAGTTGCAAAGCTTTATATTAAAGGGGGTAGATGTTACCGGAGGCTGTACTGACAGTACTGAAATATCTACTCCTATAAAAAATGTGTTACTCTTACTTGTAGACTGTATTTAAATGTCCTTTTCACCTTGTGTGTAAGATATCCTATCGCCAAACCTCTTTAGTATCAAGGAGAAACCACTATGATGCCATGCACATGTTGGTAAGATTACGTTTGAGAACTTTCACATTCATTTTATGTTATAACATTTTATTTATGAAGCGGCTGAAGAGATGTAAACTGGTGCATGCCTTAAGGACTTAATGATGCACGACAAAAGACATATTCTATTCAAGTCAGTGACTTTTGTTGTTTTTTGGTGTCATTCTTTATGTAAACTTCTGCATAACTATGACGCCCTTAACCTTGTACTTAATTATAGCCTTTGCTTGCGATTTGTTAATGATTAGGCCTATATGAAATAAAAATACACAACTTGTTCTGATTATTGTCAGTGCAGTATTAGCAGGTTTGCATGTGCAGGCAAGCAGAGCAAGCAAACGATGAATGACATGGTTTAAGAGATCGTCAGAATTGATTTTCCTCACATGACAAATAATTGACAGTGGGGCTTTTATTTTGGAAGCGACGGGAGAGCAGAAGTGACGCCATTCTTGGTGGGCGGGACTACCTCTTGTAACTTCCACCAATAGCATACTTGCTTGGTCAAATATGAAAATGGCGGCTCTCTGTAGTGAGTTTGGGGACCTGGTACAAATCAAGAAACAGCTAATATCGGTGATATCGCTTTCTAAAGAAAGAGGACTTTTACACAGCGCCAAGTGGTGAGACGGACTGTGTCCAGTCTGCTATTAACTGCCTGTCTGTCTGCTCTGCTGCAATAATAACTGAGTGTTAACGCTTGTTACCAATCAGTTAACGTGAGCTAACGTTGTGTTAGCAGAGCTGTTTACAAGTCTCATTATAACAGTTTAGCTAAAGCTGATCAATACAGCAGCTAATCATACAGTACTATTAATGCCACCTTCTACTTCAGAGCGCCTTTAAATGAGCACACGAGTATCAACGTTGACTTTACATGACGTCGTTAATGTTATTTATGAATCACTACTGGACTCATTTTTTAGATGTTGTTAATCGCTGCCGATTATCAAATATAAAACGTGAACGCCGTTGCACACAGTTTGATTATAAAGAAAGTAATGCGGTGTTTTTGTTTGCTTGCTTACTTTCTGTGTTTTCATTTCAGGGCATCCGAATTGGCATTTGCTTTGGACCGTCTTCCCAAAGATGAATTACCACCGTCGCATCCTTTTACTGAGGTTTGTTTTGGGTTGAGTTTGTTTTCATTACATCATTTTACCTACCTACCGGCCTACAAGTCATGTCTTGGCATTTGGGGACATGTTTCAACAGCTTAATTAAAAAATATCAATCAATTGTTGTGCTGTTTGGACAAACTGTCATTGATTTATGGCCACATTTGCACCAAGACAATGCACATGTATGGAATTAGTGGCACCCCCTATGAAGCAGTTTCAATCCCCAAAATAACAAACCAAAAACAAGTTTCAGTTTCAAAATTGTCATGAAACGCATATCCCACGAGTTTTGTTTTCATTTGACAAACCAATCCTATACTTTATAGTCTGTTTTGTTTTGTGCCGCCTTCATTTTTGCCATTTGTAGTGTCAAATCTGAAACAACATTTTAGGATGTGTTTCAGATACCTGAAAGTTTTGTGATGATAGGCCCAACAGATGTTGAATAATATAGTCCAATATTTATCCACTGACAATTTAGTAGCATTTCTAAAATTGCGGTTTCTTGGAAAGCACTTGAACATCATTTCCAGTTATTTAGCCAAGTTTCCTGTTTGCTTTGAACTTTAAATATGTAGTTTCAGTTTTCTAAAGGCTAGCCTAATATATTCCAAAAAAATGCTGTAACGTTAGATTTTAGTAGAGGTCAATTTGAAAGACTTAAACTATTTTCAGTCACATGTAGTCTATGTGGGATATCATCAGAATAAATATCCATCATAATAAAGGAGCATGTAGAATGGTTTGATCCGATTATTATTCCGATTGTTTTTCTAGTTGTTTTTGAATAACAATGATGGTCCTAGGTGCAAAGGAATAAGCTAAAACAGTTTTTTTATCTTTTCCGGTGATTTGTATATAACATGAAAAAAAAAAAAAAGACACACTTTTGAAACATTACAAAGTTAGAATCAACTGTATTACACAAGGAGGAAATAAATGATACTGGGCGCAAAGCTGCAGCCCTTCATTCTTAGGTTTGGTTTGCTTGAGTCCATCTCTCTGATAGGGAAAGTTATACTGCCCCCTGGTGACAGTTTGTTTGTAAAAAGCTAAATTGTTAATCATGGCTCCGACAAGTCCTACCATATGAAAGGACTTTTGTTTTTCGCTGAGATTAATCATTTTATTAATGACATTGACTTTATGAAGATGATTAGGATGACTTTTCTCTTTTTCATTGTCTTGTGTATATACAGGAAGACGCACAAGACCTGGATGCACTTACACTGGCCAAATCCTACTTTGACCTGAAAGAGTATGACCGTGCTGCGTACTTTCTGAAAGGCTGCTGCAGTCGGAAGGCTTACTTCCTCTATATGTATTCTCGGTATCTGGTAAGATTCTGTAGATATTTGGCACATCCTTTGAGTCTGGATTTCATGTCATGGCAAGACTGCTTGTGAACCATTTTGAACGTGTCCTTCTATCTCTTAAGTCAGGTGAGAAAAAGAAGGACGATGAGACCGTGGACAGCTTGGGTGAGGACTTGTCTGTTTGAGCATTTAAACAGAACTGGAATTATTTTTGTTACCCTTCACACTAAACATTGTTTGTGTTTTTCCTTGTGTTACTAGGTCCTCTGGAGAAGGGTCAGGTGCGCAATGAGGCCCTGCGAGAACTGAGGGTTGAGCTCAGTAAGAAGCACACAGCAGGAGAGTTGGATGGGTTCACCTTGTACCTGTAAGAGCCTTTCCTCCAATGTGTCCACACTTTACTCAGATTCTGCAGAGGACTAAAATGGACTGCTCATAAAGTGCATGTGTGTGTGTTTGTGGGGAAACAGGTATGGCGTGGTGCTACGAAAGCTTGATCTGCTGAAGGAGTCGGTGGAGGTGTTTGTTGATGCAATTCACGCACTTCCTCTTCACTGGGGAGCATGGCTGGAGCTCAGTAACCTTGTCACCAACATTGAAATGGTAACTACCTTTGTGTTTACATGTACACAACACAGCCTCATGAACATTATACTATACATTACAAAGACACTTAATAAGAAATAAAAAAAAGAATCCATCTCAGGTAATTTATATGGACAGAAATGATTTCCTCTACCTCAATCTCTTGGTCTTTCCCCGCAGCTGAAGTCACTGTCTCTCCCAGACTGCTGGATTAAAGACTTCTTCATGGCCCACATGTACACAGAGCTACAGATGATCAAAGAAGCGTTGCAGAAATACCAGAACCTCATTGAGGCCGGCTTTTCTAAGAGCACCTACATCATCTCACAGATTGCCGTCGCCTACCACAACATCAGAGGTAACGCCTTCTACCTTTTCAACAACACTTCTGTCTATCAGAAGAATATGATGATGGGGACAGGATAATTTAAACAGTCTCCATTCATTTCAGATATTGACCAAGCTTTGGCTCTCTTCAACGAGTTGAGGGAGCAGGATCCGTATCGCATCGACAACATGGACACATTCTCCAACCTACTCTATGTCAAAGTGAGTTCACCTCACTATTTTATCTTTATGGTTTTTGTTTGACACCTGTAAGTCAACTTCTCAGCATAGGATCTAAGTGACATAATAATTGGATCCGGAACAGATTTGTGTTCTTGTAAAGATCAATAATGAATCCAAAATATGTGTTATTTTTTTATTTCTTTATTTTCTGTTGCTTCCACAGACCATGAAGCCAGAGTTGAGTTACTTGGCCCACAACCTGGTGGACATCGACAAGTACAGAGTGGAGACGTGCTGTGTTATTGGTAAGAGGAGCCAATCTGATCAACACTAATGGTGCTGTTTAATTTTTCCTGTGATGGGACAATTGGTTGAAGAATACATAAAATATATTTGAACTTGTCATAAATTGTTAGTATTTTCGACTGGTTACAGCTTCACAGGTGTATTGGCTTGGCCTTTTTAAAATTATAGTCTAGGTTTGTCCGCTTGTCAGATTTTAAAGTCATCATTCCGAATCACAGTACCATGTGTATAATAAGTTGTGTGTCTCATCCACAGGTAACTATTATAGTTTGCGCTCTCAGCATGAGAAGGCAGCATTGTACTTCCAGCGGGCCCTCAAACTGAACCCTCGATGCCTCGGTGCCTGGACCCTCATGGGCCACGAATACATGGAAATGAAGAACACTTCGGCTGCCATCCAGGCCTACAGGTCAATCTAAAGTTGTATTAGCATTGTGCTCAGAACAATTAAAGTCTGTTTGGTGGTTATTCAGCAGTGTGTGACATTAAAAGTAAAGCTGAGGTGGTCGGTCTCGTGGTTTTTGAGATGTTGATGTCCAGATGTCGGACCTCCTCCCTTTAGGCTTTCTCATAATTGTCCATTATTAGTTCTTCTATGGTGGTGTTCTTGCCAGACCTTCCACAGCAGTGTGAAGGACTCATAACAGCTGCTTTGTTGCTGTGGGTTGTCTCCTTGTTTTTATGTGTATATATATATATATATATATATATATATATATATATATATATATATATATATATATATATATATTCTTTCTTTCAGGCATGCCATTGAAGTGAACAAGCGGGACTACCGTGCCTGGTATGGCCTCGGTCAGACATATGAGATCCTCAAGATGCCCTTTTACTGTTTGTACTATTATCGAAAGGCTCACCAGCTCAGGTATGGATTTTGACTGCAAAAAAAAAATATGTTTGATTCTGCTGTTACTAAGAATTATATTTCATATTATATAGAATGATGAAAATATTTGAGTAAGAAAAAGTTTTAAAAATATTCATGCTCATAAACCGAATACTCAATATTAATTTTGTCATACAATGTTTCTTGTAGGCCCAATGACTCGCGTATGTTAGTAGCACTGGGGGAAAGCTACGAAAAACTGTCGCAGCAAGTGGAAGCCAAGAAGGTACGCGTGTGTGATTCCTGGTTTGTGTCATGCATGCATTCAGTTTTCTGGCGTGTTTTTGATATATTGTATTTCTGTCTAGTGTTACTGGAGAGCATACTCTGTTGGCGATGTAGAGAAAATGGCTCTACTGAAGTTGGCAAAGTAAGTGTCTGTTACTGTATCCTGAGGAAGTGAAGAAAATCAATAACAGATCTTGGGGTCTAAAAAACGAGTTACTACTAAAAAGTAGTTTACGTCACATTTTCTTTAACATTAAAGCACAAGTTGAAGATTCGATCGGCAGTTTTTTCCCCGTTGTCATATGTCAACATGTTAATTGAATCACCCAGAAATGGGGGCTAAATGTGAATCTGCTCATTCCTTTGACAGGCTCCATGAACAGCTGACTGAGTCGGATGATGCTGCCAAGTCTTACATGCTTTACATCCAAGACATTTTCTCTTGTGGGGTAAGCATTTCATTTTGAAGTACCAGAATACATATGCAGACTCCTGTCCACACACTGATGTGTAGTTTTAATGTGGGGCTGTAATCTTGACAATTAATTACATTTTTAATGGCGTTTTGAACTATGAACTTTTTCCTTTTTACATTTTTTAAGGCATATGACCATTTTTATGGTACAACATTTCTTTCTTCTTTTTATTACATACAACTATACTATGACATTATTTACGACATTTTTTATTATAGTTTGATAGCATACTATATATACTATGATGTTAAATATGGCCTAACTATGACGTAATTTCTATGGCGTACTAGACATTGACATTTTAAAGAAAGTATACGACAGCCCTTTAATATATCAACATGACAATCAATTCCCTCATGCACAAAGCAACGGTATTTGATTTGTGTGGAAGAACCCGACTGGTCTGAATGGAGCCCTGACCTCAACTCCATCTCAGACATTCGGGTCAAACTGGAAAGAACCAAGAGCATTTAAGTCTTCCCAGAGCTGGAGGCTGTTATAGCAGCATAATAATGCCTGTGGTTTGGAAATGAGATGTTCAACCAACAAAAAATATAATATAATATTCACGTGTCCACGTGCTTGTGTTCTATTGGTTTGGAAAAAACAAAATCCACATCGGATCAAATGTTGTTATCACAGGAACAACTGGAGCATGCGGAGGTGAGCACAGCCCTGCGGTACCTGGGTCAGTACTATTTCAAGAACAAGCTCTATGATGAGGCGTCCCTCTGTGCGCAGCGCTGCTGCGACTACAATGATGTAAGTGTGGCTGCATAATGCGAGCACTGAGCTCTAGTTCCTGTAGTAGAGTAAGTAGAAGTAACACACTAACTGGTGTCCCTCTGTTCGTAGGCTCGCGAAGAGGGAAAGGCCCTATTGAGGCAGATTTCACAGGTCAGAGATCAGACTGAGACGCCATCAGCAGATCTGTTCGCTCCGCTCTCAAACAACAACACCCCCGTCAGGAGGGTGTCTCCACTCAACCTCATCTCCTTCACACCCTGACACTCGCCCTCCTATTCGCTGGCTTTAAAATTGACAATTTGTGTATACAACTATTTGAGGGTAGACAGTGTTGGGGAGGATGTACTTGTTGATGCATAGATTTGTTAATGACATTAAAATATAATTTGTTTGTTTTTTAAATCCTGATCATTTTTGTCCAGGGTAAAACAAGTTATATTCTGCAAATTTAAAACCAACCGAAGCTCTTAAAATGAATGCTTGGATCTGTTAGCCTGAGGTAAAACACCTCAGTGAACCTAATAAGGTTTTTTGATACATGTGTAGCTTTTGTATAATCCAAAGCTAGCTCAATGTAAAAAAATAAAACAAAAAAAGCACAGGTAAAAGAAAAATCCTTCAGAGCACAAACACTGCAAAGCATCTTCTTTGCAGAGTGTATATACAGAGTCATACAACATGTAGACCAAAGACAGCATCATATTTTGACTTGCAGTCGTGCGTTTTCATTGCTGTACATGTAAATAGTTTAAATAAAGCATATCGGCAAAGACGGCCTGTTTTTCCTCTATAATTTATGTCCTGAAAATATAGCTATAGTACTTAAGACTACCCAAACAGTTTTTTTCATAGATTTTGTCAAAAGAAAAATACTTACAGCAAAGGTAGAAGGTCAATGCACTATTCTTAAGTCTATTAGCCACTGAGCAGCTCTACTGATCAAGAGCACTTCAAACCCCATTAGTGTACTGAAACCCTATTTAAAGCATGTTTGAACTGTTCTACTGCCATAAACATAACGGCTTGGCACAATAGTATTCAATTAAAATTTCCTCATGCAAAGATCTGGAAAATCACAATGTCATCTAATGACATTGTGATTTTCCAAGGATTTAGTCCCATATATGTTGAAGTAGCTTAACAGTTGTTTTAACATCTGTATGTGGTCAACAACTGACTCATTTTAAATTTAACTGGATGAACTACAAATAATACACTAATAATAAATGAATGATCCCTCCTTTAAAAATAAAATGCACAAAAAAAAGCTTTGTTTTTATGTGCATCTTAAAAAGAAAAAATAACTGAATTTTCCTGCAGCTTTAAATTCAGTTTATTCAGCTGTAAAGTGATGTCACAAAAAAAAAAACACGATATTATATTCTCATCTTCTAAAAAGATACATTTGTGTGCATGGACTTTATCTGTGGTTCTGGAAACTAATCGTTTCAGCTCCCCATTTACATCATTGTTGAACGGTGATTTACTTTATTAGGATTCTGATTATGGTTTTCTGAGCCTTCTTTTCAGATAAGCGTTTGATCAAAAGATGTGTGCTTTGTCTCGTAGTGGCGCGTCAAAAGGTCATAGTAAAGTAGGTTATAGGTCAGTGTATTATCATATATATGATGATTTCCCCAAAAAATAAAATAAGGTCCCGTGGGGGAAACCAGAAGAGGGATCCATCCATAGTATGCCATAAAAGTAGATATGTCAAGAATATATAACAAAAGTTATAGTTTAGTATGTCATTAAAACATAATTTCAGAAGAAATCTGATAGAAAATTATTAGTATAATATACACTCATTGTTATAGTACATTTTATGACATATTGGCCATTAAGGCTCTTTTATTGCATACACTAATTTTTATCGAAACTAAACTGACTAGTGTGGTATACTATGACTCATTTTAGAAATAAGACACCTTTTCATTTGACACTGCAGTATTAGAAATAAAATGCTTTAGTGCTGATGTCAAAGATCACGTTGTCATATACTTTATTGTAGAAAACAGAAACGTGTTCATAGCAAAAAGGCGGAGAAGGCTGATGACACAGGCATACACTATTCTCAACATACAGTCTCTTAGATTGACATCCATTAACCACTGATCATAGCACCTCGATTCCTTACCTTGTAGTGTACAGAAAGCCTTTTTAAAGCATGTTTAAACCGTTTTACTGGCATGAACATCATATTGGTATTCGGCATGACAGTGAGTCAACTGCACTGCAAAAAGTGAATATATAAAATACAATATAAAATACTAACAAGTTGCAAGCAAATAAAAACTAACTTTTTTTTTTTTTTGCATAACATCAAAAGAGGACAAACTCCACCTGACGCTCCAAAGAGCTCAGTACTTCCCCCTGAGACTACGAAGGGTGGGGGCGGGGCTGCGAGGCGGAGACTGCTGGCGAGAGCGCAGGATCCGCGAGGAAGGGGTAGCGCTTGCTTCCTCAAAAGCTCGAGTGTTGTATTTACGGTTCGGTGTACGCATCGGGAAGAGAGACTGGAAAAACTGCCTTTTTTCTGGCGGACGGTTCTCAGTGTCTTTTGCTGCAGCAACCGCACAGCCCCTCTTCTTGCAGGAACCTGGCGTGATGGAGGCAGCGTAGCCCAAGGAGGGCAGCGGGGGCAGGACGGCCTGCGTCTGGGCCAGGCTCTCTGCTTTCCGCCTCAAGTCAGCCTTTACGAGCGCCAGGCCGTTCTGGAGGTCCAAAAGGATCTGGTCCTAAGAAGAAGTCAGTCATCGGGGTTAGACAAGACCACAGAGGGGGAAGTGAAGGGTAAGGTGGGAGGTTAAGAGAGAGAGAGAGAGAGACAGAGAGAGTAAAGAGCCAAAACAAAGCCTGTGAACATGCACAGTAATCACCAGGTGCAGATGTTAGAAACCTAGATTTTGTTTAAAAGCTGGCTGTGCATTAAGATGATTAGAGAAAAGTAGAGGGAGAGAAAAACAAGGTATTTTAAATTGAGAATTGCACTTATACAGATCTCGCTTAAAAAGCTACAAATAATGAGCGTCTCCAGTTAGAGCAGCCTCAAAGTGAGAGACGATGGAATTACGGTCAAAATTCAGCTAGAATTGTACATGCAGAGATAACAGTATTTTGGGGTCTTGATATGGTTAAGTACTTTAGTTTCAATTGCTGTTACTTTACATCTACAGCACATAATTAGTTTTCCAGTTTGAAATTTGTCTTATCCAAATAAATTAAACCTTTTTGATGAAGTCTGCAATAACTAAACAAAAAATAATTAAGAATAACTTCAGAGCTGCATTATAGCCTACCATGACATTTATCTTTGCAGACTTCATGTTTTTGCACACTTTCACAGGATTTATGGAGTTTATAGAAAACTATACAAATTAAAACATTGTACTCTACATATCTGTGGTTCTACCTGTTTGGCCAGCGTCTCATCTGCAGCCGTTAGTGCCTGCCGCAGCCTCTCCCCTCCTGTGTTGCGACAGCAGGCTCGTTCACCCGACTGTAGGTCCATCCCGAGCCTCTGCAGATCCAGGCGCAACTGACGCAGGTTCTGTTGGAAAATGTCAGAATTGTAGTCTTTCTGAGGGTAAAAAGACTCATACTCACACACACATCACTGTACGGTAAACTGACCCGTTGACCGTCCTCCAGCTTGCGATCAGCAGCATTGGTGACGGTGACGGTGCCTGTTGAACCCGGGACTTCCGGCTGCATCTTCAGCTTGGTAAGCTCTGCACAGGCAAGCAGAACAAGAATGGTCAAAAAACATTTACAACATCCGGACATCGACTCATCGTCAGGGCCGCGTCTCAGTCACCTTGAGTCTTGGCGAGCAGCTCAGCGCGACACTGGTCGAGTTCAACGTGCAGTCTGCTGCATTCGGTCTGACTGGTGAGGCGCCGAGAGCGGCGAGGCCCCTCAGAGTCTCCATGTGGTTCAGCCACCTTGATTTTATCCAGGGCTGCAGACAAAGCGTCAATCTCCTGGTCACGCTCCTACAAGAAAACAATTTGTGAAAAATATCTTAGCTTGATTTGCAAATATAAAATATATATATAATATAATTGCAAATATAACTACAGTGTACATATTGCATTTGAGGAAAGATCAAATTTAACCGAAGAGCAGATTTTAACAGATTATGGGGGCAGTCACTGCCGGAAATAATGCCAACTTAAGGCTGATGATTTAGCGCTCACCGTCAACTCCTGACTGTAGAATTTCTTCAAATGTTTTTGCACGTTAGTTAACTTGTCTTCGTACCGCTCTTCAATAAGAGCCCTCTCTGCCTCCAAGGTCTCACTGTGGGGCAAGACGACAACGGCATTCATTTAAAATACCATCATTTCCCACCATTTTAATGTTTCAGCTGTTGAGGGCAATCTTTTTGATGAAAAATAAAAAAGGAATGGAAATGATTTGTTTTTCTAAAATTCTAGAGCTGCAAATTTGATTACAAGAGGATTGTTGGTTTCACATCTAAAACATTGTACGGCGTGCATTTTTTTCCAGGATATATGTGGGAATCCTGAAGTTCATACCTTTTTTAAAAACCCTTTCTGTACATTTAAAAACCTCATCCTCGCTTCATGTTCTAACCGGTTACATTAGCAACACACTTCAACTTACATTTACTATACATTGAAGATAGCACAACTAAACAGCATTAGTTTGTATTAATACAAGATCAATGAGATAGAAAGGATGTGAATAAAGTACGATAAATAACTAATGCATGAATTACTATAATGAGTTATTATTATAATGAGTAATATAATTAATACAGACTATAACACACGCGTGAACTCTTTATTAGCATACTATGTCAATTCTTTATGTTATTATTATTATTATATGCATTGTGTGCTGTGAAATTGTTGTAGAGATTAATTGAGTTACTGCCAAAAATGTTATATTTACAGCGACCGTGACCACCAAAATATAATCAGTTTGTCCTCGAGTCCAAGCCAAATTTATAGAAATTCCCTCCTGGCATTAGTGAGATACCACAGTCACGAGAATGGGATAAGCGGCACAAAAAGTAATCATATAGTACGGCATAAAAAAGTCTTTGCATAGTATGCCAAAAACAAAGTCTTAGTAACGTTTGAGATAAAATGTCAACGTCAAATATATTCATTTAAAAAAAACAAAGCAAACACACACCTGAAGCCATCTTGCATCCCAGAAATGAGCTCCATCATCTCAGAGACCACCTGCTCTCTCACATTTGCCTCAAGAACATCTTTCTCGTCCCGCTGGCGCTGCACTTCTCTCTTCAGCACATCGATGGCCTGCAGCAGAGCCTTAAGAAAGCACAGTCAGCTATTAGGAACATATTTCTTTTTCATTCAAGTGCGGGCAATTTTTACTAGTTTTAATGCAATAAGGCTTTCAAAATACAACCGTTGAAAGTCTTTATGGCAACATTCTATGATTGCTTTATAGATGTATAGATATAGTTTGTAAAGAAAACTGGGTATGGAAGTAGAATAAATACCTAACTGTCACATACGATGTCAGGGGCGCTTACCTCAGTATTTAACATGGTGATATCTCCGTCTTCAATATCACTCTCATCCCCTTCCTCCTCCATCACTGTGCTTTCATTACCATTTGCTGTTGGCTCACGCAGAAGGGCCAGGATGTAGGCCACTCTGGTCTTTGTGGACGGGCCATGGACCAGCTGAAATAATACGAGGGATCTCTTATTTCTAATTTTTCTTATGTCTTACATGGAAGACTAATCAGTCACGATCACAGAAGTTGTATGATTTTCTTGTTCTTTACTTGAGTAGCAATAGCAGAGAATTTGAGGGCTTGGAGAGTCTCGTCATAGATGGAGGCACATGGGTTGATGTTGACCACCATGCTGGACGTTCCTCTGCCACAGAAGAAACCCTGCAGGACCCGGGTCATTTTACTGTCCCTGAAGGGCACCACTTGAGGGGGTCGCGATCTGGGGATATCATATAACGTTTTTAAAATATAGCTCTTGGAACTTGGCAACACTGCCTCACATGATATTAAACAGTATTATCATTGGATTGTGAATTGCAGAAATTAACATTAAAAAAGCTGACCAAGTCAATTTTTGACTGTGGAACAGAAAAGAAAATGTAAACTCAAAAAGGTCAATTTACTAGGAGTTATTTACATTTTCATTATCTACTACTACTAACACATCAAGAGAGTTCACCGGTGGTGTACCTTCTCTCCAAGTTATGTTTAAACACGTACTTGTTGTTCTGGTTGTGCCTCAGAGCAGCAATACAGCGTCCCAGTGTCAAAAGGGAGGTGTTGATGTTGTTGGCCTCCTTCATCCTCTCACCATTACGCTGCTCTTTACAGCGTTCAGACCCAGCCAGATCACAAACAGTCAATCTGAAGCGGAGAGCGTGCAAGATGATGTTTTAACTCAAAATATACCAAAATCAACCACCGCTCAAATTTAAAGTCGGTAACTAAAGGTTAACTTACTCGCTGATGTGCGTGGCCTGGGCCGAATCCGCCTCTGGGCGGATGTGCAGGACACGGATGGAGAAAATGCTGTGGCTGAGTAGGCGATACATTTATTATCAGAGATGCATTGAGTGTGCGCCAAATACATTTGTCAAAATATGGCAAAAGTTGAATGTCCACCTACCTACGGCTGGAGTTTTGGTTGAGGTGAGTGCTGGCAAAGCTTTGGTTACGACGTCCAGCCCTCAGAATCCTCCAAGCTTCCTCGGCACTGCGGACCTGGATCCAGGCAAGGTCTGATAGAACAAGTGGAAAAAGTAAAAAGAAATGTAGACGAGAAATCGTCAGCAGCAGCAGCAGCAGCAACAAAACACGTTTTATGTGCTACTGTACAGCTTTTAAAGAGTAAAAAAGCAAAACACACCATTCAAAGTATTTTATCATCTATGGCAGTGTTTTTAATATAGTGGCATTTCACTTGCACCCAAAGAAGCAGTCTACACTTTATAACGTAATTTCCTGCTTAATCAAGTGTACCATACATCAGATGAGAGAAGCTGCATACTGGGATTGAGCTTCAGTAAGTTCAAACTGACACACACACACACACACCATACTAATTAAACGGTTTTACATTTTAGAAACATTATTTCTGTGAATGAGTAAGTGTTACCTTTCACATAAGGGTTGCCCTGCTTGTCGTCACTAAGCCGCAGCGTGATTCTTTTTCTGGGCTGCAGGGAGGGCGACGCATCCAGAAGGTCGTACAGGAACTCATTGTAGATCTCGTAGAAGGCCACCCAGATCGAAAACTGCACCCCTTCCGCCAGATCTGCCCCACTGTGTGAAAGGCTGTCAGGCTCCAGACAAACACTGCCAGTGTCTGCAAAAGCAATGGATTATGTTCTTTAATAAAATAAAAAAAGGCTTTTACAACGGCAATTATGATTTGAATTAGAGGCGTCAACACTTAACCACCACGAACATTTGTGACATTTGACAGTCTACAGGTTGATTAACGGTCAATATATCAGTTTAACATGTTAATCATTTGAGCTGTACAGTCAAGAGGCACCACGCCAAGCTCCGTGGCACCGAGTCCGGTGTGCCCTGCGAAACAGCTGTACACACACACATCCGGTGTGTGTGTGTGTGTGTGTGTGTGTGTCCAGCTGTTTCGCAGGGAAAGTTAAACAGCAGTCGAGAAAGCAGAACAATTTGTATTTAAACTTTTCATCTGATGAGTCTTTATAAAGACCGCCAATCAGACAATTTAGACCAAATATTAGCTGATAATGATCGGTGGCCAATCGACCAGAGCACCTGTGACCTGATCAGAAAGCGGCAATACACTTCAACAAAAGAGAATACAACACATTTACAACACAAAATATAAAAATTGGATGGATATAGCTTTTCCAAATATGGCCCGAAAACGCATTCAGTCAACGGCGCACCGGAGTAAGAAAAGCAACTTTTGTACATCTCATCATTTTGAGTTTTATTTCTTAACACTTAACCGATTACTCGAAAAACGAACACCCTCGAGTTCAGTGTAATGTAGGCAGGGTTTCGTTTAGTAAGTCTGAACTGGGTGTATAATACAAATTAAATGAATTAGGTACGAGTAATATAGCAATCTGGTTGACATTTGTGCGTTGTCTCGTACTCTCTGTAGTTGGTCAACAACATCGTATAAGGTTGTCCTACACCATCCACCCTTCAGAACTGCAACTTTCATTCTGCTAAACAAAATGCGGGGTGTATGGTGTTAAATATACTTCCACTCCCAGTAAAAGTACTTGCATTTGCTCAACAGCATATTTGAAAAATGTCTCCATTTGGAATTTACTGCCGTCCTCCTCACCTTCAAGCTGGGTGGCAATGTTACTTGTAGAGGAGAGTCCTCCAATGCCGCTGTCCCAGATTGAAGTGTTACCACCTCGACGGGAAGTCAGATTTTCATTCTGTAACAACAACAAGAGGATGTCAGCTCATATCTGTGTGCAAGAAGACATTCTAATCCGTCAAGAGTAAAAAATAAATAAAATATAAGAGTGTATAAAGAAGACTTTTTATTGACAGGTGTGGAAAGAGTGCAGGCTTCTTCTTTTTTTTGCGAGTTCAAATACATGATGGGACTAAGTCAGCACAAAAGACAAAACAGTAACACAAATAAAATAAACATAATTGGTCATCTCACTTACCTAGAGAGACACATTACCTAAAAAACACATTTATACTCTACTTCCTTGGTTGTTAGTGTAATTTGCTTTCCATAGAGAGGTACACAGATATATTTGGAGATAGAAAGCATTTTTTATATCTGGAACACACTTATTATGATCATCCGTTTTTTAAAACGTTTACCTCTTTAAGCAGAGAGTTTCGGCGGATTTCCTCCACCCTGATCTCTCCGGAGTCAAGCTGTCTCACATCCTGATACAAGACAGGCTTCAGGTCCATGGCACCATAGAGGCGACCCTGCAGTTTCCTGAACAGGGACACCAACGCCCGGGGCAGGAGGCCGGCCTCAAGACCGCTGCCTGCAGGTCAAAGTTCGAGACTTTACATTTGCATTCTAGGTATTTGACTGGCCACACAAGCGTTGAGAATGTGATATCTGCATCTCCAATCATTCCACAGAGCTGCAAAGAACTTCACAACCAAACCAGTGTTATACTGATGTGTTCAAGATTTGTTTCTTACCTTGTATAGTGTAAGTCTTTCCAGAATTGGTGACACCATAAGTATAGAGGAGCCTGTTTTCTCCTTGAAGCACATCTTTCACCATCTTCTTCATTGTGGACTCATAAAACTGTTGCTGTGTGGTCTCTGGCCCAAAAATCTATGAAAGATGGGCGATGACAAAACATCACTATGTGACTTTAAAATAGAAATATTAACAAAATTAAAATGTTATTGCAATAGCCAGGTTTCAAATAGTTATTATTTACTTCAGAATACTCCTTGTTGTTGTTTATTACTGACACGGGATGCATGTCCTTGACTAGCAATACTTTAGCACAACAAAATGTACAAGCATGACTCTACCTTTGAGAAACTGAACTTGTGCATGCTCTGGGTGATGCCCCTCTCTGCAGTCCTCATGTTCTGAGACTCTTTTGGAGCTTTGAGCAGGAGTGTCTCTTCATCTTGGACAGCCACACAACCCTCAAAGAAGAGTGAACCGTGAGTACAAAGTACAGGTGTACTAGAACCAAAAAGGCATGTAATCAACCCACAGCATCAAAGTCTTACCTGTTCTTCATCCCGATGACTCTCAGTCTCAGTAAGTGGCCGGATGCGCAGAAAGACCTTCACCCTCTCTTCATCACAACTACCTTGTCTCACCGCTGCAGGTTTCACTGCTAGTTTCTAGAGACACAAATTTATAAACATCTTTATGTTTCGTTGCCTATATTGATTAATTTAAAACCTTAAGAAGATGACAGCAAGTCTATGTAAAAAAAATATAGGTTTCAAAATATTTAATAAAAGGCTTTGTATGTGTAGTTGTTACACCTTAGAGGTACTCACTGGGTCTGCAATGGAAGGCCGGGTGTCCAGGCCGGGGGAAATGACAGAGATCTCAGGTAGACGTGGTCTAGACAGGCCTCCATGCTCTGCTGCTGTCGACTCAAAGACAGCCATTTCCTCGTCCTCATCAAAGGGATATCCACACGGGGAGGACAAAGTCAGCGCCATGCTTACCTGTTGCAAGAGGAACACTTGTAATGAGTTGGAATGAGGAAATGTTAACTCATTGCAAACCTGATTGTGAGCATGTAATGTCATTCTGCATATAATCTCAGGATCAGAATGTATCAGTATACAATCTAAATTAATTAATTAATTAATAGATTCTAATGCTGAATAAGACCTGTCTCAATTACACTCTCACACTCACGCACAAATGTGGGTGTGCCCTACACCCCTTATTATTAAAATAAGGGTGTGTCATGAGACATGGTGAGTAAACACACAGAAACTGAACCTACTTTTTGCTTCAAAAGACAAACAGTCCAAACGTAAGACTAGTCAAACAACAACATGATTTCACACGCAATCACCTGTCTTGACACGTTTAGTACTGGTGCAGAAGAATGACATCATTGATATCAATCAAAAAGCACCAGCCTTCTTATAAACCCCAAAACAGATGTTCAACAGTGGCAGTAAACACAACAAAAGGGCCCCATTAGTGTGCTGTATTCATAGTTAAACAAGACATGGGGTCTAACAACAGTATGAATGGCTACGTCTATGTACTGGCTGTCCCTCGCAGAAACTAACACCAGAGCACGATGCACGATACGTACGATAACGTTAAAGCTATACATTTATTTTAATAAAAGAAACAGCGCGTTATGTTTAGATAAATGCCATGTAACGTAATAGTACATCTTATGGAAGACAATGCACAATGTCGGGGTAACCTTTACTGGTATGTTAACAGGAACATACTAAATATAGAGAATACTTAACGTTCAATTAATTTAACTTACCACGAATGTCGAACGTGCGACGAGCGGCTGGATTCCAGTAAGTTATGTAACGTTATATATATATATATATAACGTTAAATGCTCTTACGTTTCTGAGTATATCGCCAAAACTCAAGTTAGTTACTTGACAATTACCCGAAAATACATTGGTATCAAATCCACATGAAAAGAGCCTATCGCTTCTTCTCGCTATCGAAGCACTCTGAGCCTCAGCTGACTTATTTTACCCGACTCCGTTTGGTTTTTGAACAATGCGCTCCTCCTCCGGAGCGAGTCGCTGATTGGCTAAAGCCGGCGACGTAGCGCTCCACGCATCTTACGCAATGCGACGTCGAACGTGGCGTCGATAAGGCGGAAGTATCGCGGCAAGATGGTTCTCCCACCTCGCTTCAACGAAACGTCACGTGATCATTCGTGTTTAGAGAAGCTGTCTCGTTGGTTTTGAAAACGGGACGCTGCTGTCAGTCTGCCTCGGACACATTAACAACATGAAAGCAGTAAAACCACGTGTATTCAGACTCATTCTGACTTTCATCATGGTCTCAGATTTAATCCACCCATACAAATGATGTATCATCAAGAGTTTGGCCAGCAGATGTCGCGTTTTTTAACTTGAAAATCAAAAACACCCATTGAAATCAAATGCATCCAAATTGTGAACAATCAGTGCTTAAGGAAGCTTCGTTTACCAAAGTATTAGCTAAGCTGTCACTTCTTACACAGACCCCCTTCATGAGTTCCTATTACCCGTTAAAAATAAATGTGGCATGTCATCAACACTTATGGGCGTGGGTCAACAACGTGATCAAAAGTATTGCTTTCAGGAAAGAAGAAGGCAAATAAAGAAAGGGGACACATTTGGTATTAGGGAAGGAGGAGAACGTTTTTTTATTGTATTGAAGTAAAGACAGGAAGTGGAGACTTACCTCAAAAATGAAATGTCATGTTCATTTCACATGCACACCACACACATTGTTAGCCTACATTTTGCACAATAATAGAATTGATACAAATATGTTAAACACAGGATGGGGAACATAGGCTACATTGGGAATCCTGCAGTGGACAAACAGTCGAGGAGCTCGACAATATAAATTCCTGCCACTAGCAATATAATATGGCACACATGAAACTGCAAAAGGCATAAATATAATTAATGTAAGTAATTGTGATTAATATGTCACCTATAAAGGAACTGCAGGGAAGTGAAACACTGGAATTTCTCTGAACAAATGTGGTTTATTGATAACAAAATAATGAATTACACATTGCAAGAGCCATATTTAATAACACCATCTACCTCTGAGGTATGAGCTGCATGTTGTGTTTTGGCATGAATAGTTGCTCTTAAACCTCGAACATTGCTCTGTTCTTTGCAAAATTGTACACACTCTAGCCTGTTATGTATAAATATCCATAATTGAACAGTTGAATGAAAACACAATATTGCATCATTCAGGGATAAGATCAGTGTGAATTATATACAAGTGTGTCACTGCAATTTGTATTTGCTATTAAAGTCTAAATAATCCCAACAAATAAAAATAACTAAAAGAACTTTCCCAGACATTCAACTTTTTAGAACACAATAGAGGTAAGAGGTTGTGACTGAAATGTTCTTACCATATACCTGTATAACTTTCTGAATTCATGAACAGACACCATTCGGATTACTCGCCATTTTTAAAATAAATGAATGAAAGCATTTAGCGTTTCTTGATGATTCGCCCACTGAAAGCCTGTATCAGTAAATCTGCATGTCACATTGTTTAGCCATTAAAGTCTTCTCCTGGTTCAAAGTTTTGCTCCATAGTCGTGGCGAAGCTGTGAATACTGACGTGGTTGTGTGAATTTTGGAGCCTTTGTTTCTGCACACTGTGCTGAACACCATAACAGAAGTAGATGATTAAACCTGTTTGAAGACAAATAAAATCTCCTATGATCATGTTTGTTATTGCGATGCCTGTAGTGTGCACATTTTGCTTCAATGAAAATGTGTATTTTTTAGTGGTGTTGATCACTTGCCTACTGCCATCCACACCGCATAGCGGATCCACGTGTCCGATCCAAGTTGAACCATAAGATAGACGTTGACAAAGGTGCTGAAAACAGGAAGCAATGGCACAAAAGGAACCTGGCCATATGAAACAGTAGAATTATTATGACAATAATATCAAAGCAATGAAACTTCCCAGTTCAGAAGTACACAGTTGCAAGAAATCTGTGAAATGTTACTGGTTGGATTGTTTCTTTTTCTTCTTTTGGGACTGATTTCCCACATTTAGTAATTATGATTTCAGTAATTTTTAGTCTATATCATTAAATGTGCACTTCAAGATAGATGTGGGATACCATGAAAGCAGCTTTGGTTGTGTTCTGTGGTTGTCTCCAGATGATTAAAGTAATGAGGACCAGCATCAGTACGATGATAGAGACACAGAGGAAACTCCACCACTCCAGGGCCTGCAGGGAGTCGACAGCCTGAGATATGACAAGGCTTAAGATGATAGCTAAAAAGACTGAGGAGAACAATGTAAGTCACAATTGTTTCCAATGAAAATCGTATATATGCTGTATAATATTCAAGGATCACTTACTAATAAAAACAGTTAAAATAGACACATTCTTTGATGTCCGTGACGTGACTTGTGAAGGAGGAAATACGAGTCCAGTAACTGCAAAGGGTTCTGGTTTGCTGAAGCTTGAATTCTCGTTGAGGTCTGCTTGGTACCTGTGAAAGTGAGGATATATGAATAAATACACCCAAACATAATTTATTTCTATATTCATTTAGCTGTAACTTAAACGTGGGATCAGTGGGTTTTATTCCTGTTTCTTTGTTTTCCCTGGTTCATATTAATTACATGCATCCATGTATGCAATACAGATCAATATCATTTTATTTAATGATCTTTTGTCATCACCATTAAAGGCAGTTAAATGGAAGAAAAACATGCATTCTTAAGGTTGTAGCTGCAAAGTATCTGCCAGCTGTTATAAAGGACCAAAGTGTACTATTAGCTCACAAACCATTTTCCACCCACGACACCAACATCACTCATAAACATCACAAACGAACATGGTAACTATTAAGGTTAATAATACATAAATATGTGCATTATCATGAATCTTACCTTAATATGAGGATACATATGGCAACAAGTGTGTAGGCAAAAAGGGTCCCAATCGACATCATGTCAACGAGCGCCTTCAGGTCAAACAATAACGCCATGATAGCTGAAAAGACACGAATAATAATGACAAGAGTAATTCACATGAACTTAAATAACTTATTTTGTGCTAATTTCAGGTCATATTTCAACTCTAACTTTATCCTGAGGTTGGTATACAATCATATATCAATTGACACCAGTTCTTTAGATTTAATCAGCTCTGTTTCGTACAATATTTCCCCTCAAATAAAAAAAGATATTCAGATGTTTAGAATAAGTGTAGTTTACATAAACCATTGAACTCCTGAGGTGAAAACAGGAGTGTATTTTAAAACAAAAACAAAACATAAACAGACTAAATATTTCAGAAAGAAACATAGAAAAGCTTTAAAACTATCATAACTTGTGTTGGCAGTTTTACCTGCTACAACCCCTGAAGCCAGGGTCGCTATAACAGGACTTTGTCTTTCACTCATTTTACTGAGAGGTCTGAAGAGAAGTCCGTCCCTGGCCATGGCAAACAGGACACGGGGCATCGGGAACATCGATCCTAGTAGGCTGTGGGAAAAGTCAATTTTGTTATTTGCTTTTTGTTTAAACTGTATTAGTGATTCCAGTTATCTGAATGTACAGGATGTACTGTATGTTAGCCAAGGACAAGGAAAATTTCATACCTTGTTGACAGTGCACAAAGGGATCCCACAGACACTACATACTTTGCAGGGCCCCAACCGATGTATGTAAAGGCCACAGGCAACGGGCTGTGAACACTGAGCAAATAGTACGGCATCATAAGAGTCAGGGCTGCAGACACACCAAAGTAAGCCAGGAAGCAGATGAGGAGGGAAGCCACGATGCCGAGTGGGATTGACTTCTGAGGGTTTTGAACCTCCTCTCCTAAAGAAAATAACACATATTACTATATATTGTAGTAACTTATTCTTCTAACTCACACAGACTCCGCATTTGCCCTCTGAAAATGTGTCCAAGCGTAGCCGGCCAATCACGACATGCCTACCCGAATACGGGCCCCAGAGTATAAAACGTAGCATACATTTCTGTTTGCCATGCTTTTTCTCTGGTGTTCATCAGCCACCTGCCTGCCCCGCCTGTCGAGCGCCGCCCAAGATTGTATGCCAGCGCCTGTGGGATTACCTCACTATCAACTGGAGGCCCCTGTTGGTGTGGCCCCAACAGGTGGAGGAGAAGATTATTACCCGTAGATGCCAGTAGAGGACCTGTGCTTATAGACCAAGCATTATCTTTCAATATTATAACCTTTTATATCGTACTATGCCCTTGCATCCCCTCTCAGTCTTACAGTGTACTGCATCCGTGTTAGTTTACCTGTTGTGGCAATGCAGTCAAATCCAACAAATGCATAAAAGCAAGTGGCAGCTCCTGCTAATGTTCCCTCGAAGCCAAAAGGGAAAAATCCGCCACTGCCATATATGCTCGTGTCATTCAGTGACGTGTAGTTTCTGCAAAGAGCAGACAAGTTGATGCTTGGTCAGGCAATGATAATATACATTATGATACATATTTCAAACTTACATTCAGCAAAAAAAGGTCAACAATAGCAGCCTGAATATTACTGTTACTGTACAAAAGTGTTATTAAACAAATAAAAGTAAGACGTTACATGTGGGTGTGGCCCAGTAGGGGGTGGAAACACTTTTCTTTAAAAAAAAATAAATAAAAGAACCCATACTCAAATCCATCGTGGAGAGAATCTTCCCCAATGTACCAGTTGTTGACGTCCCCCTTAATGACTCCAGAGAGGATAACAAACAGCAACACCAGGACGTTAACTGCTGTAAAAACCTTATTTACAATAGCAGACTCTTTAACACCAAATGCAAGAATCCCTAGAAAAAAAACAGACAGAAAATATAAAGTTGGTCATGAATGCAATGGAACCTTGTTCATAAAAAGATACTCAATATGCATTAAAATAATATTATAACATGTTATAATCTAATATTAGTTCCTTCAGTGTCCACACGTAACTTACAATACACAATTCTTACACTTGGTTACAAGTCACAGGGGTTCGGATTATGAAACTTGCCTGCCAAGAGCATTATGAGGCCAGCTGCAAAGAAGTCTGGGTAGGGAGCCAATCCAGGTAAATTCATTGCAGCTTGTTTGCCCAGAGAGTTGGCAATGACATTTCCAATGAGATCGTCAAAGGTCCCACTCCATGCTCTGGCAACACTTGACGTCCCTTGAAAACAATTTGTTTAAGATTTGAGGCTCATTTGAAAGTTTAAGAGGACAGAAGTATTTACGAGATACTTTCCCAAGATGACTATTAAACATCCACCACATGGAGGAAATGTATTTCAGAGCGTGCCACCATCTTTACCAATGACATAAGACAGCAACAAGTTCCAGCCGGTGATAAAAGCCCATATCTCTCCCACAGTCACGTAGCTGTAGAGGTAGGCAGAGCCGGTCTTGGGAACACGAGCTCCAAATTCAGCATAGCAAAGTCCTGCAAAGACGGAGGCCACTGCTGCAATCAGGAAGGCGATTATGATACTGGGCCCGGCCACGGCTCTGGCCACTTCTCCCGACAACACGTACACACCGGCCCCCAGCGTGCTGCCGACCCCCAGGGCCACCAGGTCGAGGGTGGTCAGGCATCGCTTAAAGTTGGACACCTCTCCTTCAGGCTCCAAAGGTTTCCTACGTGACAGGCTCTGCAGGAATAGCAGTATCTTTGCACCAGACATCCTAATAATCAAGACATCGCTGGAGATAAAGCAACACAAAAGGGGCTAGAACATTTATTTTAAATAGCACAGATTGGTATTTTACATCAACATTTAGTTTACAGCTATTCACAACATAACACACACAACAGACTCAAATACATTTTTTTGAGAAAATGATAAATGTAAGCACTTTTCCAAATCAAATGTTCCACACAAATTAAACCTTAAATCAGCATGTGTCTCACAGTCCATTTTATCAGAATTGCATTGCATAAAAGTTCAGCTATTGATAAAAACAAATATTGCGATAGCTTAAAACTGAAAGATTGTGAGAGACACACAGGAACAAAGTGATGACATTTACATGATTATATTTTCACAATGCCATCAGAAGATTTGACAGTGTATGCTGTCAAATTGCTGTGACGTCTTTCAATTATAGGAGATGATCACCTTGTACATCACATTCAATAAGCTGCAAGCGCAACCACACACCAACCACAGCAAGTCATTAAAGGTCCGTGTTTATGAATAAAGAAGAAATTAAATTAGGTAGTCGCTCCATTACTGTAATTTTTTTTTATTTTACTGTTTACATGATATATCGATTATTCGGTCATTTTATAAAATGTTATTTAAAAATGATAGAGATTTAGAGCTGAACTAATTGATAATATTATCTAACAAACTGAGATTGTATCCAGTAGATTATAAGCCGATTATTATCAGAAAGATATCCTTACCTTTCCAGCTGAATACCGCAGTAGTGTGACCACACACTATACTTGTGAGCATAAATCCATTCACTGCGAACTCTTCGCTGCTTAACATTTTTGACACATTATGTTACATTTCAGACATACGTGCCATTTCTGAAAAATACAGGGTACGAATGATTTTTTTCTGCAATGTCAAACAATAACACACATTTCAGAAAGCATTGAGGCCTTTACGCCAAATTGTACTTGGATTTTTTAAATGAATAAACTAAACACACTCATTTGTGATTCATATTTTTACAATAAAACACAATAATCATAATAATAATAATAAGACCACGATTGCCATTAAAACATGAATGGTACACAATTCTTGATGTCTGATTGACATTAAAAAAATTACACTGTTGAGAACTAAGTAATGCTGTGGCTTTTATGAATAAAACTAATTCAAACATTACAAACATTTCACGAAGAAAAGGTAACCCTTATAATCATTATAATTAATTAAAATTATTTATACATTTTCAGATAAATGATTTTATTTTTATTTTATTCTAGGCAAAAAAACAACAACAATGCTGGGTGAAAACATCACAAAGTTTAACAAAGCTGATTGAGTGTCTTTTTCTTTTCACTCAGTTTCAGTTAATTGCACTTTCTTACTCTAATTCCAGAAACCTGTTCAGTCTGTAAGTCCTCAGTCTTCCTTTTGTTGCTTTGGACGAAACAACTCTTTGTTCTACGTAGAGACTTAAATCATCATCTTTAGAAAGTGATTAATTTCAGTTTGAATTATAGTAACTTTAGAAAGAATGGTGATATGCCAACTACACAATCTGGGAATCCCACTCAGTCCTTTTTAACAGCCAACAAATCCTTCTAGTGACTCTTTATCATTGTGTTTGCATTTGATCATCCACATGAGGACAGTGTTTCCAGCTCTGCTAATGCATGTTCCGGAAACATTTGAGTATTTCTAAATCTCCTGCTGTTGTTCAAACACCTCTTACATGTTGTCGTCCAACTGTGCTTTTCTTTATCCAGTTAAACTCTATCACTGATGGAGAAGTGGATCACTTTCTTCCAGTTGTGAAAAATAAGAAACTTTGAGTAACATTAGAGTGCAGACTTTTTATCCCATGTGCCCGATGTCTCGAGGACACACAGCTTTGGGTCGTGCCACAGATAAGTCAACATGTTGTAAAGTCAAATTGTTTTCACCGGAGACATCTGCCCAGCAACAAATTGAAGACCCGTTCATCAGAGCAGAAGGAGGCGGCTAATTGTTTGAGGAACATAATGGTGCGATCCACTGCTTCCAGGGGTTCATGGCATCATGCCGCAGCTCTTCCGGCAAAATGCAATACCAGTTGAAACCTGCCTGGAAAAATGATCACTGACTGTTAACCCCAAATCTGAGAACTGTGTTAAGAATTATTCATTGATAAAAACATAAATAAAAATAGCACCCAGGCAATTTGGACTTAATTTGAGTAATATAAACACAAACATCCATAGCCCTACACAACTTAAAATACACATCTGTGGGAGGCCATATACAAAGATAACTTTCACCATGTGTCTCTTTTTTTCTCATATTCTACGCTAGCATGCATGAATGTATTCCTGCAATTCTGTGATAGTAGATCATTTCTAAAACATCTCCCACTTTAGATTGCGATGACTTTAATTTAGGCGGAGTGAACTGAGTAGACTTCATTAGCTGAAGGAAATGGACTATCCCTCTCCCTGTTAATGATTGATCTGCAGAGAGAGGTTCAGAAGCTCACACTATTGTTCAGTGAATTCATTCAACACCCTGGATATTTTAGGAAAAAGACCTTAAAATTGACGTATGCCTGCAGATTAACTTTTTCATCTAAATCACCCACTCAGGACTTCAGGTGGTAAGTTTGATTCTTTATTATTTGACACGTTTGATGTTTTATTGTTTTTATTTTGGAGTAAAAAGCATTGAAAAACTGTTAGAGAGAGTTAGAATTCAGCCATAGTCATCTTACTTTTTGATTAAGGTTTGATTAAGAAGTAATCTGTTTTTTAATACAGCTGGGTCAATTACTATGCTGATTTAGCTTTGAAAACATGTATGTGTTTGTATCTATTTTTTATAATTTCGGAACAGGTACAAAGTGTGTGAATTGTAATTTTGTCCTTTTTATCATTGTTATTTAAAAACAATACACGGGGGAAATTGGATACTAAATTTGACACTGGATGATTTGCTGATTATACTCTACAAAGAACCATTTTTAATTAATAATTTAATGCTAAATATCCTTTCCATCCAAAAGGATGGCATGAAGAAAATGAAATATATTTTATAAGGCTGTGCATAGACCTCAATAATGGTTGATATGGCAAACAGTGGCTCTTACAGCCGTTAGTCACTTCATTATCACAGCTCTGCCCCAGCATTTTTCCAGCAGTATTAGCCGGATGCAGCAGGCTTCTCTCCATGGTGACTGGCTTCACTGGCCACAGCATGAGACCGAGCACTTAAAAGAAGGAGGGTCATTAGAATGTGACTTCACTCATGTATGTCCACAATCTATTTCAGTTCAGATGGATATTTCAAGCAGCATGACTGCAGCGTTATTGAGGTGTGAAATGTTAAAATGAATCTTCTTAGAAACATTACCAGGGCAGCCAGCTCTTAAAAAACATTCCCAAACTCTTAAAAAAAAAACATGTGTAACTGCGTAGCCCTGCTCGAGAATAATAGCCTCGGGTCATGTTGGTTTATAACACCATTTTGCCCTCTCTCCCTGTTTATATGGGAACATATGAGCTCAGTGCTTGGAGTCTATTGGATGGCATCCACACTGCTACAGATTGAATAATCAAGAAAATTAAAAGCATCTCAAGCTGAAATATAGTTTCCTTTTTATACATTTATTTTTATTTGTATTCAAATATATTGAACATCAGATTGTAGCCCATTTGACTACAAAAGCGTGATATGTGTTTCTCTTTTCTCTACAGTCAGACAATCTCATCAGTGCAAACATGAATAACACAAAACAGCGCAACAGGCAGATTGATGGGAGAAGATAATACTGAGAATACCTTCACTCTGGGGAGTTGTAGAGAATAAGCCTACGCATTAGAACGAAAAGAAAGATGAGACTGGTTCTGTATTACCTGATAGTGTTGGGGTCCAGTTATGTGATTTCAACCTATGGGCCCCATCAGAGAGCACAGATGACTGGTGATATTTTGCTGGGGGGTCTGTTCCCCATACACTTTGGAGTTGCATCCAAAGACCAAGACCTCGCAGCTCGGCCCGAGTCCACACAGTGTGTCAGGTAACATTTTGAGACCAGTTTACATGATTTGACTGAATGAGTGTGCTCAACTTGTCTAAATTCATGCCTTTTCTTTGCTCTTACAGGTTCAATTTCCGTGGTTTCCGTTGGCTCCAGGCCATGATTTTTGCGATTGATGAGATTAACAACAGCAGCACTCTCCTGCCCAACATCACCCTCGGCTACAGGATCTTTGACACGTGCAACACAGTGTCAAAAGCCCTGGAAGCTACGCTTAGTTTTGTGGCTCAAAATAAGATTGACTCCCTGAATTTAGATGAATTTTGCAACTGCACTGATCACATCCCAGCCACCATTGCAGTAGTAGGAGCAGCTGGATCTGCAGTCTCCACAGCGGTCGCAAACCTACTGGGTCTATTTTATATTCCTCAGGTGAGTAACTGATCAGTGGTTATATCGGTACCACATCAATGGAAATGTCACAGAGCAACACTGTCCTGAAAATTATGCAAACATAGTTTACTTGCCTTGCATAATAAATGTTACAGGAAATGTAATGCCTCTTGGATGATGTGTTGTATCAACAAATTGACAAAATCTTTATATGTAACAATGATAATGAAGCAGTACAGCTAGATTACCTGAAATATTTACCGTTTCAGATCAGCTATGCCTCTTCTAGTCGCCTACTGAGCAACAAGAATCAGTACAAGTCCTTCATGAGAACCATTCCTACCGATGAGTACCAGGCCACAGCCATGGCAGACGTCATTGAGTACTTTGAGTGGAACTGGGTCATTGCTGTGGCCTCTGATGACGACTATGGACGCCCAGGGATTGAAAAATTTGAGAAGGAGATGGAGGAGCGAGACATCTGCATTCACCTTAATGAACTTATCTCTCAGTATTTTGAGGATCATGAAATCCAAGCGCTGGCTGACAGGATTGAGAACTCCACAGCTAAAGTCATCGTAGTGTTTGCCAGCGGCCCAGATATCGAGCCTTTAATCAAAGAGATGGTGAGGAGAAACATCACAGACCGTATCTGGTTAGCCAGTGAAGCGTGGGCTAGCTCCTCTCTTATAGCTAAACCAGAGTATCTTGATGTTGTGGCTGGGACTATCGGCTTTGCTCTCAAGGCAGGGCATATTCCTGGCTTAAGAGAGTTCCTACAGCAAGTGCAACCAAAGAGAGACAGTCATAATGAATTTGTCAGGGAGTTTTGGGAAGAAACCTTCAACTGTTATCTGGAAGACAGCCAGAGACAGCAGGAAAGTGAGAATGGCAGCACAAGTTTCAGGCCTTTGTGTACTGGTGAGGAAGACATCACAAGTGTTGAGACCCCGTACCTGGACTACACACACTTTCGTATCTCCTATAACGTGTATGTTGCAGTTTATTCCATTGCACAGGCCCTGCAGGACATACTCACCTGCACACCTGGACATGGACTCTTTGCCAACAATTCCTGTGCCGATATAAAGAAAATGGAAGCATGGCAGGTAAAATGTTATACATTAACCCCAAACTAAAGCAATTAATTACAAAATGATGTACTTTTAGCCCGTTTGAAGCATCTAAACGTGTGGTTCTGCCTCGCAGGCCCTGAAGCAGCTTAGACATTTGAACTACACCAACAGCATGGGGGAAAAGATGCACTTTGATGAGAACTCAGACATGGCATCAAACTACACCATTATAAACTGGCACCGGTCTGCTGAGGATGGCTCTGTGGTGTTTGAGGACGTGGGATACTACAGCATGCACGTCAAGAGAGGAGCCAAACTGTTCATTGACAAGACAAAGATTTTGTGGAATGGATACAGTTCGGAGGTCAGTGTTTAACCGTGTCACCGTTTTGTAGAGCATGTGCACAATAATGTATGTTTGTTCCTTTTCCTGGCATGATCTACTAATAATGATAAGCAGGTAATCACAACAAAGAAGGGAGACATTGACAACTTTTGCAAATTTGCATTGGGTCACTTAAAGCTGCAGCAACTGGATTCTTTTGTCCACTTCACCATAAATACAACATTGACACCTCATGAAGTTGTTATGGCAAACATGTTGGCAAATAAATATTTTCTCATAATTTGCTTGTCGCTAACATTGACTGTCTGGGCAGGAAGCATTCAGCGGCTTTACAAGTGCTGGAGACAAGTTGATTAGAGCTGTGAGAGTGAACTAAACAGTAAGCGTGAGGGATATAAAACCAAAACAATGAAATGAAAGATAGTAAAACACTTTGTGAGTTTGTCACTACTACTACAATACTGCTTACACATGGTCATTTATCTATTCTTTATACAAAATTATTAGTGCAGCTTTAAGTTGCTATGAGGAAATGGGGACCTGGTTTATTTCTTAATCCTCTTGAAATATTTTGGATTCTCCTTTTTCCTATCATGAAGAATATATGAAGAAACGTTGCTTCACTGCAGTAGAGGTCAATTACAAAGTCCATCCCTCTACATTTTTCAAAGATTGCATTATCAATTAACTCTAAACAATCCTGAAGGATTTATTTAAAGATTATTTAGTTTCCGGAGATGAAATGTCCAACATTGAGGACAGTTGTTTTCCTAATTCAGCCTGCCAAAAACAAAAATGTGACGGCATCTTGCTCCTGATTTTTATTTTGTTCTCGAGGTGACTGGAAAAGCATAAAATGCTCGTAAAATAGTTCACGCTTTTCCATCTCACTATTATTTAAAAAAATAAAAACCTGGCACCAATTACATATGAATACCATTTATATCCATTATAACTGTATTTTCTGCTTTTTCATGCAACTTTTCTGTCTCTTTACATCCTGTAGGCGCCATTCTCTAATTGCAGTGAGGACTGTGAACCTGGTACAAGGAAGGGGATCATTGACAGTATGCCCACATGTTGCTTTGAATGCACTGAGTGCTCAGATGGAGAGTACAGTAATCATAAAGGTATTGAGATGACAGACATTCACAATCTCATATCCACTCATGTTACACCCGGATAGGATAGTGTTGCACTTATAACACAGATGTTTTTTTGTATCTCTACAGATGCCAGTGTTTGCACCAAGTGTCCATATAACTCTTGGTCCAATGGGAATCACACATTCTGCTTCCTGAAGGAAATCGAGTTTCTCTCCTGGACAGAACCATTCGGGATAGCTTTGGCCATATGTGCAGTACTGGGTGTGCTCTTGACAGCTTTTGTGATCGGAGTCTTTGTCAGATTCCGCAACACCCCAATAGTGAAGGCCACAAACCGAGAACTGTCCTACGTTCTCCTGTTCTCACTTATCTGTTGCTTCTCAAGCTCCCTCATCTTCATCGGAGAGCCAGAGGATTGGACATGCCGTTTACGGCAACCGGCCTTTGGGATCAGTTTTGTTCTCTGTATATCTTGCATCCTTGTGAAAACTAACAGAGTACTTCTGGTATTTGAAGCCAAGATGCCGACAAGTCTCCATCGTAAATGGTGGGGATTAAACCTGCAGTTTCTGTTGGTGTTCCTGTGCACATTTGTTCAAGTCATGATATGTGTGGTATGGCTGTACAATGCCCCTCCTTCCAGCCGCAAGAATCACGACATTGATGAGATCATTTTTATCACCTGCAATGAGGGATCTGTGATGGCTCTTGGGTTTCTTATTGGCTACACATGCCTCCTGGCAGCTATATGTTTCTTTTTTGCATTCAAGTCACGGAATCTTCCAGAAAACTTTACAGAGGCAAAGTTCATCACTTTCAGCATGCTCATATTCTTTATCGTTTGGATCTCTTTTATTCCTGCGTACTTTAGTACTTATGGCAAGTTTGTTTCAGCTGTGGAGGTCATCGCTATACTAGCATCCAGCTTTGGCATGCTGGCCTGTATCTTCTTCAACAAGGTCTACATCATCCTCTTCAAACCCTTCAGGAACACCATCGAGGAAGTCCGATGTAGCACCGCAGCCCACGCTTTTAAAGTGGCTGCAAAAGCTACACTGAAACATAATACAGCTGCGAGAAAAAAGTCAGGCAGCATCGGTGGATCTTCTGCCTCGACTCCGTCCTCATCCATCAGCCTCAAGACCAACGGCAATGACTGTGACGCGACTTCAGGAAAGCACAAGCCAAGGGTGAGCTTTGGCAGTGGAACAGTTACTCTGTCCTTGAGCTTTGAGGAGTCGAGGAGGAGCTCTCTGATGTGATAGCATGTGTGTGGAAACATCAGCATCACCTGACCCACTAATGGGGTGGGACTTTATTTGGAAATGCATTTACATGTAGACCTTTTCATTTTCCAATTTCCTTAACAATTTCTCTGAAAGATGACCAGTCCAAATGATATACTGGACTATACCTGCATCCTGTGACTCTTTATTGTTTTCAGCATAACCCTAATGTACACAAAGCTAATATAGCAACAATTTTGTACAATTAAAAAAACATGACATTAAATCTTGAAGTTTTTTTTTCTTTGGTGACTTTAAATCTAAAATCTATCTATCTATCTATCTAATATAATATTATATAATCGTTCTATCTATCTAATCTAATCTATCTATCTATAATATTGTAACACAACTAAGTGTAAACATATATTCTGAACAAGTTTAAGTTAACTGACAAAATAACACTCCATTGTCAGCCCAAAGACATGCCTATTGTGCCAATATTTGACAAGAGGACAACCCAGGATCTTTAAGTGAGGCTGGGGGATGTATGAGTCACACTCTGTAAATACACAATTACAGGATGTAAGCTCAACGTTTCATACTTTGGAATTAGGTTCTATTGTGGTTAATCATAAGATAACAAAAGAAACGGATAAAGTCTGTCAACATGACATTGGCAAATCCATTCCACCACATTTCGGGTGTATTTGGGTAGAACAACGTTTGAAACAAATTAGAGATGTTTTTGTTGGCTTAATATAAGAAGCTTCACTGTGGTCATCACAGTCAGACTAAACCACAACTTTAAAAGTGTCCCCTTTCCAATTTAGACTCTTTTGTAATAAATCATTTGGGATTTTTTTGATATATTCTGTATTTCTCAGTTTCCCTCCAGACAAAGTCTCCTTTCTGCATTACGTCTGATGTTGAACAATTACAAATGTTGCCTTCCAGCTCACACAACTGAACATACTTGAATTACTTTGAATTACAACCACAATCTAGGATAACAACCAATATGCTTGTATAAATAACTCACATTTTCTCAGAAATATAGATCTGAATAAAATTAAAAAACGGATCAAAACAATGAACATGTTGATGGAGGCCAATGGGACATTTTGGTGTAGATCTCTCAAAGAGCTTTCTCTGCTTCCAGTTATCACAAGTCTCTGACAACTGCAAACAACAGGCCTATCTCACGTTAATGTCATTCTCACAATAGGACTACACCACACAGTCATGACCTCACAGTTTAGAGGAGGTATAGAGAAGAGGGAGGGGTGGCTTGGGGAAGGCACTGTTTTTTCACGTAGAACTCAGTTACTAAGCTGTAACTAGTTCCTAAGTATAAAAGACTCTTGGCCTATGAAATAATAATATAACAATTGTTACAACAATATGAAAGGGGCGATTATGCCTACATTAAGTGTAATTTGATGTACTGTATACTGAAATTAAGTTCTAATTGTAAACACAACTTTGACTTGTTACGTCTATTTTTTACTTTTACTTATAGTAAGGACGTTTTCTTATTATTATTTGAGTACTTATTTTTCACATAATTAACAAGTGAAGGCTCCTGCTATGAAGAGAAATACATTGTGGTTGTCCATGCTCTAAATAAATATTCCCTAAGGTTTTTGCTGAAGAGCAGCTGGACAACCACCTCCTCTATTGGCCGGAGGACAAGACCTTTATCCTCAAAGCCAGTGTAGCCTAGAGAGACCAGCTGTTGTCTATGTTTGATCTGCAGGATGGGTATTGCATTATGGGAATGTTTGTCGCAGTCATAGTCCTGGGCACAAGAGGAGTTTGTATCATTTATCCAAATAATTTACAATCATCCGTTATCAGTTAATGAAACAAAAGTAAATCAAGTTAGAGCAATTGTCACCAGGAGCGACGAGCCTTATTTTGAAAACCACATAACGGAAGTGTCTATACAAAACATACATGGTAATTATGCATCAAGCATAAAAGATGATAATGACTTCCTCTTTGTTGATGCAACCTTCACAATGCAGTGTGTGAATCGCGCTGTTCCAGTAGTAGAATAAAATACACAGATATCTTGAGGTATCTGCTGAATACGGAGCACATTTTCGCATATTATTAGAGGATGTTACCCTTCACAGTATGGTTACCAATCATAGTCAGCTAAAAATGAGGTTACACATTTAAACCATCTTTATACTGTATAAACGGACACACATTTATGAGTTGATGGGAAGAAATTACTTTTACTGAGAACCTCTTATTTTCCCAATATATGTATTTATTTTTTACAAGCTTTTAGTATGAAATACACCCAGAAGTATTGTGTACTTAGGTTATATTGACTTGACACTGGGTGGCAACATGGAATAACGCTTGTGTCACAGGTAAGATGCATCAACCACACCGATAACGGTTTTATCCGTTAACCCAACTGCTTGCTTGCTTGCTCGGGTTCGGGCTCCACGAGCTGCCACAGTTAACTCAGAGCTTCGCGCTAACGGGTAACTTTTACAGCACGTTACATTAACATCCGCATTCGTCAGCTAGTTAGCAAACCGCTCCGCTAACTGAGCTCACATAGCTCACCTGGGCACAGCTGCTGCCAGGTCGCTTTCTTACTGTGATAAACACACGGACAGTACACGTTAATCGGGAGAAGACGGAGCTGCCGCCGATGTAAAACGGTAGAGTCCCGTTGAGGGTGTTGATATTGTATATATACGCTAGCTAACGTTATATATAACTGTATATTAGTGTCGCTCGGAGCTAGTCAACGTTAGCTTGTCACTGTTTGGTCCCCAACGGAGGAGTTGTGTGAGAAAACTAGCCAGAAATAACAGAGAAGACTTGGCAGTTAACGGAAATAACGTTTATTATTGTGTCATGTGTTCATGGTCACCGTGCTTGTGTGTTTAGCAGCGTAACATCCGCATTCATGTCTCTCTCATTATTGTTGTATTTGACGTAACACATACACCAATTTAAAATGTTGTTCAATGTTGTACACGGAATATTCTGTGTTTTAGTTAGATAAGAGTTAGCTAACACATGTCATCTGACAAGGACATTGTATCTGTTTTTTTAATAATTTGATCAGTCTATGACTTAATTGACATATTCATCAATAATGTATGAACTAGTTAAAGTGAGAAGAAAGATGACACTGCATTGTAATACTGCACTTTGTCTAGGCAGGGGAACAGAAAAAGTCAGGTGTATAGTTACTGGATGTTAAATTACCATTCAGAAAGTATGTAAAACTATACATGGCTCTCAATACAAACGTAAAGGAAAAATTAGGAACCTCAACACCTGTTTTTAATTAGTTTTCTAAGATAACATCTCATATGTTTTGGTTGTTGCATGAAAAGTAATGGTGATATCTCTTTAAAACTAGCACCTGCCTTGTCAGGTTGCAGTTTTACATGATATTATTATGTGATAACAGAGGACCAGTCATAGATAAGATTAGATATTACTTTATTCATCCCCAGGGGGAAATTACGTGAAGCAGCAGCAAACATGTTTACAAATATACAATACAATAAAATAAAATAGCAGGGCATTATACATTAATTTAAATAATAAAGGAAATGAAAATGTTAAAATGAAATAAAAATGAAAATGTATACAGTGTATCTAAAGTATAAAGTGATTCATGTCAGTAACTTCATTTCTCTCTCAATCGATCAACAGTTTTTGGAGAACTGAAGTCCTCGGCCCCACCTCTTGAAACTGGATTTTGAAGATACAGCGATGGATTTTCACCAATGACTTTTCCTTAATTCACAGTGACCATATATTTAATTCACTGTTTAGTTCAGCATCATGTTTCATCGCCATGGGATGATCGGTTAGTGAAACTGGCTGTTGTTATATTTGCTTCGATGTCCTGCGGAGAGGAACTATCCTAGACTAGAACCTCCAGCATCTACAGTTGACACTTTTACTGTTTCACATCAGTGCAGTCACACAGCTATGGGCTTTTGTTTGCCTGTGTGCAAGACTTTGCGGAGGGGGAAATATTTTCTACTACTCTTTGTCTCGCTGTCCGTGCTGGCATGGATCTCAACTTTTTCAGGCGAAACAGTGAAATCCGCTCAGGTTTTCTCCGCCTCACCACAAACTCTTGTCAAAGCCGACAGTCTGAGGGATCAACCTAACACTGAGACAGCAGCACCCAATCGATTAGAAACTCCACCACCAAAAGTCGAATGCCCTCAGAAGTCACCATTGCTACGTAAGAATTATTTGGGATTTAGTTGTTGTGTTTTTAAGTAGTTTAAATGTATCAGCTTCAGGTGCCTCTTGTTAATAGGAATGGTATTGTTCTCCGTTTTAGATCTCTTTCTGTAATTTCTCCACCTTCTTTTTAAAGTGACAACATGACAGTGTAGATAACTTTAACATTTAACTGTACTCTATTTAACTTTAACTCTAACATTAATCTGTGATGTCACCTTGAACATAGCGACTACAGCAGAGTGTGTAGTTTATCAAAACAAAATGAATTGTTGATTGTGCTGTACATGATAAATGATTTTGGTTTGTACGTACATGTATGTCAATATGGTTGTATACAAACAAACACGTCAGGGATATTTCCTCCATTGTATGTCAGTGTTGTCAATTCAAAACTGTCATGTCCAGGAAAATGTCATGTTAAATTAATCAGTTTCGTGTCTTGTGTCCATGTTGTCTCGTGATTTCCTGTTTTACTGTGAAAGTCAACTCTCCTCTTGTTTCAGGCAACTTGTTCCTTCTCCTGTGTGTTTCTCCTCTGGTCTGATTGTCTGCCTCGCTCCTGATTGTTTCCACCTGTGCCCTCCCCCTGTGTATATATTGTCTGCGTCTCCCTTTGTCCTGTGCCAGTTCGTCTTGTCTTTTGTGCCAGAGAACCAGCCATTTTAATGGAATTCACCAGTCACGATTTTATGTTACTTTTGGTCATGTAGATTTTCTGTTTTTTTTTGTTGTTACTTTGCCTTGAGTCGTGCGTATGGGTTCTAGTCCTTGTTCGGTCATGACAAAAACACTTGTGTATTGCATTTGCAGATAATACATGTCTGTCTAGTACAGGTTTGAAAAGAGAGCAAAAATAATTAGATTAAATGTGATATTTACTGCACTATATGATCACCTATAACAGTCTAGTCACTAAGATTTCTTGTTGAATTTGCTAACTTTCACAGAGGGATCTGTGAAGCTGTCCTTTGAATCCTCTCTAACACTGAAGGATGTGGAGAGTCAAAACAAAGGAGTGACTGAAGGCGAGTACGAGCCCTCAGACTGCACGGCGAGGCAGAGCGTGGCGGTCCTCATCCCTCATCGCAGCAGAGAGAGACACCTCCTCTACCTCTTGAACCACCTGCACCCCTTTCTGCAGAGGCAGCAGCTACACTACGCCATTTACGTAATCCAGCAGGTATACAGGCTCCATGTCACGTTTTCTGTCACAGGTTTCACATAAAACCCATTCATGTTTAGGTTTCATGTTTATAGAACTGAGAGTATTGATTTATGATATTAGAGAACTGATGTTGTAAGAATAAATTATTTTGAAATATATGTATTATTAGTATTAGCAAATGACTTCGTTAAAGTAGTTGTAATTCAAGCTCACCACTGTTACCATTTACTTTTGCAACTTATTTTTTTCTTCAAATTACAAAATGTCAATCAGGTAAAACAAAGAACTTGCCAGGACAACCTAACCCAACAACTTTTCAATTATTTTTCTCAAAATAATAGAAAAATCAGTTTCGGACATCCGTTTTCGTCAGTTCATTCATGCTAAAACTTGTAGACTTAAAGACTTCATGAAAGCAACAACTCGTGTTCAGTCATGCACAAAAACACTCCAGCTGAAAACAAAGCAACTAGTGAAGCTAAACATTCTCTAAAGCCAAAGGCAAATCATCTGCAACCAATGTTCTTTGTACTCCTTGTAAAAGGATCATTATTGGTAACTAGAAGGTTACAAATAGAGACATGCAAATCAACAGTGTGTCAGCACTGTTTACATTATTTGTTTATACTTTGAATGCAGTTTTTAACGATGAGTGTCCAGCTAAGGCTGGGCCACATTGTGAAAATCAAATACCACCAAATACCTCAATATCAATAGTGCGATGATATTGTAGGTTTGACTATTGGTGCGTTACAAAACTTTAAACAAGGAGATTTTTCATGAATAATCTACAGTAATGTGGATATATTGACTATATATATATATATATATATATATATATATATATATATATATATATATATATATATATATGTATATTGGTAGGTAAAGGCTCATATATTGGTAGGTAAAGGCTCATAATTAAACTGCTGGAACAGGCCAGTACGTTCTAGTGGTCCAAAATCTAAGCCAATATCTAGTCTCATATCCCATCGATATATTGCACGGCCCTAGTACAGCCACATATTCATCCAGAGTAGTTTATTTTCTGCCTTGTATGAAATGCTTTATAATGTATTTGTTCCCATGTGATCATGTGGTTCCATCCTGAAGCAGTCGCCGGCTTTCATGGTGACTACTTGTAAAAATCAATCAGCAAAAAGTACATTAAACTCCTTCATATTTACTTGCTATGCAGTTTATTTTCCTATAATAGCCTGAATAAGATTCAATAACTGGCCTACACAAGTAGCATTAAATCACTTTCTGATCTGCGGCTGTTCTGTAGATGACCCTAAAATCCGACCCTCCTACCTATTAATAATCTTATTTTTAATTGATCAAGCATAATGATATAAGAGAAGAACAACGGCATCGAAGCCGAACTGTACAACAGCAGATAGTGAATTTGTATTGTGTTTTCTGTTGTTTTAAAGGCTGGTGATGCAACTTTTAACCGTGCCAAGTTACTCAATGTCGGGTATTTGGAGGCACTGAAGGACTACAGTTGGGAGTGTTTCATCTTTCATGACGTGGACCTGGTTCCTGAAAATGATCACAATTTATACGTCTGTGACAATCAGCCCAAACACCTGGTGGTTGGCCGGAACGCCACTGGATACAAGTAAGTATGTGATTAAGAGTCATTTACTGATGGCTGAGTCTACAGTACCCATGTGAACATACACAATATTAACAGATGGCGATCTCCTCTCGCCTCATATTATCTTGAATGCTCTGAGATCAAATCTGAACAAATAACTGTACTTTTTCTTCATATTCTTCCTCTCCCAGGCTGCGTTACAAAGGCTACTTTGGAGGCGTCACAGCTATGACCAAAGACCAGTTTCATCGAGTGAATGGATTCTCAAACACTTACTGGGGTTGGGGCGGAGAAGATGATGACCTTCGCATCAGGTGAGACGGAAACAATGGAAAACAGGATTACGTGTTCTTTTGATCACATCTGGAGCAGATGTAGTACTTTCCTTCATTAATTCACAAGCGGGTCTGCCGTCTCAAACAGGGTTGAGCTGCAGAAAATGAAGATTGTCCGCCCGCCCGCTGATGTCGCTCGCTACACCATGGTGTTTCACAAACGGGACAGTGGCAATGAAGTAAACAAAGACAGGTCAGTAAATGTAGAGATGGGGATAATGTGTTCTGCTTTTATGGGTCAATTAAATGGGCCTTTTGCAAATTGAATCTCTTTGTTGATTTTTTTTATTTTGCGTCCTAGGATGAGGTTGTTGGGACAAACACCTCTGGTATGGAAAAAGGACGGACTGAACAGCTGCTCATATAAGACTATGTTGCTCGAGAGGCAGCCTCTTTATGTGAACGTTACTGTGGACATTGGTAAGCCATAGAAGGGAGATTACGAATGGGAAGCCCTACTGTGACCAAAAAATATTTGATGGTACATGTCTTTCAAGACTGAGCAATATTACTAACTATACTGACAAATTTGGTACCATTTTACTTGAACCACTCCTTCATATAATCTTTATTATAACTACAGATTGCTCTTAATGTTCACACTGTTGTGTGAACTGAATAACTGATAAGTCGACCGAGTGATGCAGCCATTAGGAAGCTGAGAATGAGAGTTAAATTGTTTTTAGAGACACATGTTTTCTAGGTTGTTGGTGGACAGTCTGTTTATTTCATGTTCACATCTCATACATATATGATTGTTTTAGGGTTGGTTTTCTACTGTGAGTTGAACACTTTTACATGTAAAAATATTGTTGGACTACAACTTCTCAAAGATTTTGTAACATGATCACAACCAAGAAAATTGGGGTAATGTAGCATAAAAATGTTTGACTGACATTTTTTATTTTAATTTGTAGTTAATATGAATCAATGTATGAAATTCAAAGTGATGCCATAATAATTATTTGAGACTGGCATTTGTTGGATTAATTTTAAATGTTTGCAGGTTGATTTGGGATGATTTATCATGTTTTGTATGTGTTGATGGGATCCAGATCACTTCTAACAGGATGTTTTTCTCTTTAGAACACCTATTTAATAAATAGTATTTTCTTATGAATTGTTTTCTGGTTTTCATGCAGGGGCAATAACCGTTTTGGCGCTACAATTTTGGTTTATTCGTTAAATATATCTAACAATGTATATATTTCTGACTGGATGGTTTTAGGATAAAACAAACAAACTAAAAAAAAAAAAAAAATTCTCCCTGGTTATTTGGAATACCATAAATAATTGTATTACCACTATTTTATGGAATTAATGTTACTGTGTGATTGTTGTAGTTTGCATATAACGGGCATATAATAAGCTGCAGTACATTGATCTGACCAGTAGGGGCCCTGAGAGCACAACATCTATCATTGGAAAAACCTCTTGAGTGAGGTCGCTCCTTGTTAACTATGAAAAGAGTGCTTTTATTGCCAGGCAATTTGCACAGCAGTAGCCTTAATTCACCGTGGTAACAAAATAACAACCTATTTAAGTCTTGTTTGGTTGAAATGTGGGAAGACTTCACACGGCACAAGCTTGAACCATATTGTAAACTAAAGAAAAGCAGATTATGTATTGTTTTATTCCTACATGACAAATCATAAGAAAACATAAATTTAAGATGAATATATGGTGAATTACTAAAATCTTTTACTCTCCATGATTTTAATATGAATACACAAATATGGACGATCTGGATTAAGTTGAACTGGGTCAATTAAATCAGCTGCTGATCTTATTAAAATAAGTTTAGTCTCTTATTGTCACAATGTTAGTGAACGGAGAGATACAGTTTGAATATAGATCATGGCATCCAAATCACTTTCTAGCACCATATCTAGACCCGCCGAGGGCAACTAGAATCAGTTTTACAATTGAATTTTCATCTTCACAAAAGTTTTGTATCAGGATTGGGTTGTGATTTCTTCTCTGGCATTTAGCCAAAGCTCAACTGCTGCAGATAAATCACAGCACTGCATCCCTCTGAGGACATAAAGAACATGTAGTAAAAGTTAGGGCAAGAATAACCCCTTACTATTCAGATACAATGTACTGTCTTCTTAGCATAGACAGCATAGCTTTTTCTAATTCTTTTTTTTTTTTTTTTAAACCAGTGCGAAGAAAGAGCGGGGTATCTGTCGCTTTGTATGGACAGAATGATGTCATCTCCTCTTCCTATAGTGCAGAAAGAAAGCTTTGTCTGGTTGAGGCCGAGCCTGGTCATCTAGATCACATGTGACATTCACAAAATACTTCTAGCACACAAAATATCAAGTCTGCAAGTCAGAATACTAAAAACTAGTCCTTTCCGATATGTTCAGTGGTGCCTGCAATGTGTACTTTATTCTTCCTGCTTGCAAATATAGGAACACTTGTACGAGTGGAGAAGTTATGACATTTGGGTTTTAGGATCTGTCATTTCCGTGTGAAACTGTTAAAAGGAGGAACAGGCTATCACTACCCAGGGAGTCTTTCAGGATCTTTCTCCGGTTATGTAACTGAATAACATTTAGTAAAGACGGGAAGTAATAAAGACACTGTAGTACAATAACATTTCAAAGCAATACGTTTAATGCATTCATTGATCACGTCTTTGTGATAACGTTGCAGTCTGGTTTGAAAAAGAAAAACATGACATGCGTAGCAGTTGGTAACGAGAACCATGTGTGTCGTCCATCTCCTCACCCTTACCCCTTCAACCCCCCCCCCCCATTTCCCATCTGTGCCCTTCAGGCCCTCACTTCAGTCACCTCCCACTTCCCTCTTCCTTCTGAACCCGTCTGTTTTTGTTTTCGAGCCCGGGCTCTTTGCACAGGAAATTGTATACATTGGGAGCATTCAGGAAGGCAGAGAGCAGCTTTCCCGTCAGCTCCAAGTTTGGACACATGGAAAAAATGGATAAAGGAGGTGAGTAATTCCTAAACCAGAAGAGAAACAAAAGTCAGCTGTTCTCCTCCCCTCACTTGACTTCCCTCATATTTACACAGTCTCAACATTTAAAAAATCTCTGCCATGAGTCCATCTCTAAATATAGAATATTCTAAAAATCGCAACGTGGAAATCTGATTAAAAATAAAAAACTAATGTTCCCGAGGGGATTTGCCTCTGTGCATTTGCTTCCTCAGCTACAGAGGAGCTAGTGAAAGGGGGAGACTGTGGAATGAAGGAAAAGAGGAGGAGATAAAAAAGGAGCAGAGGGAAACTGGCTGGGGGTTAAAAAAAAACAACAGGAAACCGACCGATTCTAATGCTGTTTCTGCAAATCCTTCAGAGATAAAGCAACAGCCTGCCACGTCCCAGCCAAGCAACAGTCACAACAGGAATTTTCATTGATCATCACTGCAACTTATGACAATCTAAAGGACTTAAAGTTCAAAATGTGACGTCACTTCTGCTCTCAGCCTCCAACAGTGTGGTTACTCAGAATGTGAGCGGATGCAGAGTTTTCGGGGCTGTTCGCTGGGATTTCTCTGGCTGCTTTTCTGACCTACAAACTCAACCTCTGTCGAGGTCATATGGATCGATCGCCGTGCTTCCAAGGATCTGTTTGTTTTAATCATCGGGACTACTAACTGGAGCCACATGAAGAATAAAGGGACAAAGCAGAAATCCAAAAAGAAAGGAAGCGAAAATGCGTTCGGCTGTGACCTGATAGAACATCTCCAGAGCTCAGCACAAGATGGTAAACTATTTATTTAGCTTTATTTTAACACTAACACTCTTTTACAAGCAGCTTTCATCACACTATAAGCGATTCCTTTCATTAATTACTTAATATGTAGAAGTTCAGATTTTTACTGAAAATGTAGGTTTATTAGTACTTTTGTGGATTATTATAGCTATGATAACTGTTTACATCCACATAATGTGGCCTCAATTGGACAAATAAGACAAAAAGTATAGTTATGTAACAAATATAGGCTTTGTTTAGAGATTACATATCAGAATAGTAGTTCTACATGTACTGTATTAAGGCCATTCATTCACACATAGGCTGTATTAAATGGTCCTTTGTGACTTTGGGTGTGGCTCTTACATTTTTAGGTAACTATAGTTACTATGACTGGTTTTATAACTAAGAAAAAGACTGGGCGGTGCTGTTGCTTATGGATGAGAGTAAATCACGAGTTATGATAAACACAGAGAACAAACTAAATGGGTCATCAAGTCCTAAAATATCAGGTTTGTTTGGGAGAATGTGTCATTTGATCTGTTTCCTGTCTTTTGATCTTACGTTCCTTTGTTACAAACATCATCTGTGATCATTTTTTTGTGAGGGGAGAACCATGATATGTCCAAAATAGACAAGTATCCCACATTTGAAAAAAGTCATATGAATAGCTGTGTTGAGGATAACTTTAAGGAAGACCAGTAAGAGTGCACACTCTGTGAGGCGGTGCATTCAGTGCAGGAAGTGAGGGAGGAGGTTTGTGTCGTACCTCTCCGTCAGAGATGTCCAGCAGACATATTGTGTCTTCAGAGTGGTTAGTGCATTCATTTGTTACTGCTTTTAAATATTACTGCAAGCTAACAGACACAAAGTAGATGTTAAGTTCAGAAGTTTTGACCATCAAAAAGCTTTTTAGGTTACGATACATCTGTAAGCAGTTAAAAACCTGATGCCCACATGTACCCTGCATAGCTCTACTTTTGTCTTTAAAGTTAAGTGTTGAAATAGATCCCATTTATGCATCACAACTTCACAATAAAGTGTAATGTTAATTTAAATTGTTCTACCCCACTTGCACAAATGAATTGCCCACTTACAATCACAATCTCTCTGTATTTGTGAGGAAAGTCTTTAAAGGGAGAAAATAATATTGACAGTTCACGTTTATATGATTAAACATTGAAATAGCTGAAAATAATAATGAGCAATAGAGGGTGATCAATAAAAGTGTTTGGTCTTCACACTTAATCAGGATTATGTTGAGTTGTTTACTACATTTATTTTAATGATGTCATTGTAAAACTACAATAATTTCAGACTCGACAAAACAAACTTTTTATAATCAGATATACAAACATGAATTATCGGGAGAGTTTGTAAATCCAACCACTGAGCGGCAGCTGCAGTTTCAACGTTTAATGGAACATTTAGGAGTATTTTGTGAACATACAAGTTGAATCTGTGTACTCTGTTTTTAGATTGTCTCCAATTGTAGCTTAAAAAGTGCCTCTCAGCACATCATGAAATGATTTGATATGTCATCATAAAGCACCTTTAGAAATCTGTCCAAACTGTACTTGTGTTACCAGTCGACAAGAAGCAGAGCTCTTCCCTCAGTGCAGAGACTGAGAGGTGCTAAATGAAGGCTCCAGAGTTAAATTCGACCACAGGCATGTCGCTGAAAGTACAATTAAGTCAAAGACATGAGAATGAGCAATTTCAGAGAAATGAACCATTGTGGAAACTATTCTTTCATTTTGTGGAGGATGGATTTTGTTTGTTTTTTATTCAACAACAAGAGACATGGAAATAAGAGTGTAGTTAAAATGGGAAAGTCTACAAAAGTAACTACCAAAAGAATAACTAATTACTAGGACATAATGGAATGAAATAACATTCATTCATATGGCAAAAAGGATTAGAAATGTAAGGCTGCTTATATAACTAAAACTCTCATTTCTTTTTATAATATACAATGTTTTTTCTGTGAAAGAAAGTTATGCCATATTAACTATTGATGTTCAAATGTAAATATGAAGTATCTTCTTTAAACCTGCACTAACACACTGCTTAGAGGTCACAATGTTTTGGTCCATGTCAGACTTGGAAAATGCTATAAAAAGCAAAGCAAAACCAAAGTGGAAGTTAGTCTTTATATCTGAGAAGAGTTGCACTTAATTCACATTATTATGGAGCCAGGATTAATCAACATTTGGGTTTGCCTCATCCCTAGTGTCTGTTCCTTCAGCCACACTATAGGCACAATACAGCTGATCTTAATTGTCTTTGTTTAAAAAGAAACCCACACGCAATCAAAATAAACGTTTTGCATTCAATTACTTTCAGCTAACGTTGTGGTCAGACTGAATCCGAGCACGTGATTTAGCTGTCAAGTGTTTTGTTTTTTTTACCTGCAGGTAAACCCTTGTGTACAGAAGGTGATGTACTGTAGTTCAGAAAGCTGTGTAGGTCAGTAGCAACATTTCAAAAGCCGTTTTCTATTAGAGGAAATGTCGTAAGTAATACCAGCTACAAGGACTGGGTGTGTCAACCTTCCTCTGAAACAAACAAACCATTTTTAACTTCCTGTCAAAGTCCACCTACAATCAGCGGCCCTAAGGAATAGAAACCAGACCTAGTGGAACAAACCCCTATATAGCATGAAGTCCACCGTATGTGCATTGTTACTGACGAAACATTAGATTCACAGTGTTCCTTCTCCAGCTTTTAAGATTTGTGTGTGACCATCAAGTCCAGTATATGACTAAAAGTACATAACCAAGTTTCTTAACTTCAGTTCCTCAGGTTCTCAAGAAATGTGCAGAGTTTATTGAGGAGCACGGGATTGTGGACGGGATCTACAGACTGTCGGGGGTCACCTCAAATATCCAGCGTCTCAGGTACTCATGCAACATGTCCAGTAAGGTTTTTGACCCAACAACAACCTCAAGTCATAACAAATAGTAGAATTAGGTTAAAAGAATTATGATTTCATTATAAAGCAGCAGTGTTTTAACCTTCTTACATTCTCAATAAGTACATGTGTATACATCCTGGTAGTTAAGAAAACTATGTTATCTTAAATCAAATAGTTCAGCTACTTTTTGATTAACCTGGGCTGAATAAATAGTCATGATGATCTTTAATGTACATATTATATTTCTCAGATTAGTATTGAGCTTGTGGTAGCATTACAGTTTTTTTTGCCACAACAATGTTAGTCGACTGAATAGACCTCAATCTATTATGCCACGTACTGCAACAGTTAGCAGGGGTAGTAACAATCAAAGCATTCAGCTAACTGTGTTTGTGTGCGTGTGTGTGTGTGTGTGTATATGTGTGTGTGTGTGTGTGTGTGCAGGCAGGAATTCAGCTCCGAGGCGTGCCCTGACCTTACAAAGGAAGTGTACCTCCAGGACATCCACTGTGTGGGTTCCTTATGTAAGCTGTTCTTCAGGGAGCTACCCAATCCTCTGCTCACATATGAGCTATACAGCAAATTCACTGTGAGTACATTCACATTTACAGTTTTGCTGTAAAGAAAATAAGAAAAATCTCTTCCCTGGAGAATACAGTATCATTAGCTCATGAAATGCAAAGAACATACAAAATTAAGTAATTAAACTAAAGTATGACTTAATATCATTCGTCATCTTTGTGATTAAGAGTAGGAGGTTTGCTGCCTATAATCATAAAAAGATGCCCCTGCATACACTGTATGAAAAACCTCATTGTAAGAGACCGATTTATTATCTGTTTTAGATAGATAGATAATAGATGGAGAGATAGAAATATATATAGATAATAGGTAGATAATACATTTGTTTGTAGCAGCAGCAAACAAGGTTACAATATATGTAATACAATATAATAATTAAATAATAAAGTATATAAAGGGAAAGCGGTGCGATGTTGATTCAATTTGACGAGGATCTGGCCAGAGGTGATTTATTATACAGTCTCAGTAGTCAGGAATGTTCTCCTGTATCTGTCCTTGTGACAGTGGAGCTGACGCAGTCTGTTGGAGAACGTGCTCCGCTGTCCCTGCAGTAGGTGGTGGAGAGGGTGGTCCGGGTTAATCAAGATGGACAATAAGTTTGTCAGTGTCCTCCTCTCCACCACCTGTTCCGGATTGTCCTGTTAATCTTGTTTTATCTTGTGTGTGTTTTGTGGGCTACACTGTTGCCAAGCAGTTCTAGCAAGTAACAATTTAATATTAAAGCACTATTTAAATATTAAAATTTTTTATTGCTGTCCCTTTTGGATCACAGGCGGGTTTAAGGTTTGTAAGGAAGCAAGAGCAAAAACATTAAAATGTACATTTCCAAATGTATCTGTTAACCTGTGGGGCAACATTGGTGTGGCACAGTCTCTACATTTAGCATTTTCTGTATGAACTGCAGATGTGAAAGAGACTTTAGAGAGAAGCAGGAGAGAAGGAATCCAGAACTGTGAGACCGGTTCATGCTTTCTGTGAAGCTGTCTGTGTACCCTGACGGGCTATTAGCATACCTTGGCATAAATACATCTGATGCTGCTTGTGCCTGAAAAACTCCAGCACTGCAGTGCTTTAGGAAAAGTCAGTTCCTCACGTGGCATAATATGTAAAGAAAACCCAGTTTAGTCTTTCTAGCCAAGTTGTCTTGGAAGGAATGAACTGTTAACAACATAGTCATTGAGCAGGATGTGTGCATTCGTGTAATATTGATTCAAGCACCTATTTGACCGGGCATCATGCTTACTAATGCATAATGTCACTTAGATGTTAATCTTTGGCTATAACTATTAGACAGACTGCAGGATGAGCACGTTTTACTACTAATGTTGACGACCTCACACGTGACTAACAAATGCAGCTAACATGCTCAACTGTTGGAGCCTCAATCCGATTAGTTTGACTGCACGCACTCCAGCATGTCTGTTTACCTTTGTTGAGGCGTGATGGAAGGGCGGGGCATGCATTGTGATCACAGCGATACCCTTTTACACACAGACCCTGTAATTTGTTTAAGAATATGTAATTAGTAAGTCTGAATCTGATTCTGGTTTTCTAAACCATAATAATAAACTGACAAAAAAAGTATGACTGCAATGCTGGTTAGGCTCCGGAATCAAGCATCCAAATCTTTCTTTTTTGCCGACCTTTGAAGTGAATTATTTTGACATGGACATCTTTCTGTTTTACGTGCAGGAAGTGGTCTCGGTCCAGGGGGATCATGAGAGACTGTTACACATTCAGGGGGTCATCAAAGAACTGCCGACCCCTCACTTCAGGTGAACTTCAGCCCTTTATACTCATTTCACAGCAGTAAAGACAACTGACAGTCCCGATTTTACACATAGTATTGTAAAAAGTGTGACGAGAAGTGTTTTTCAACTCTCCACAGGACTCTGGAGTACCTTACTAAACACTTGGCCCACCTTGCCACCTTAAGCACCCAGACAAACATGCATACACGTAACCTGGCGCTGGTTTGGGCTCCAAATCTATTACGGTGAGTTTAGCTTCACAGACGTGCTTCACTTGACTAATGAAAACAATAAAAATAACCTTCAATAAATAAGGTAATGTAGAGATACTTTCCAGTATAACAGATTGGTACTTTTTTGCTCTTTTAACTTTGTATTCATACACAAAATGTTTGGAAGGTATGCATGAATACATTGTTTTGTAATTTTATTCAAAGAATTCTAATATGTAATATTTTATCTTTAATTTTCTTAGATCTAAAGATATTGAGGCGTCATGTAATAATGGAGACATGGCTTTCCAGGAGGTGCGGATACAACAGTCAGTGGTTGAGTATATTCTAAACCACACAGAGGAGATCTTCAGTGATTCGGTGCAACTCAAACCCAAAGAAGGTATTCAACAAATGCACACAAACTCTTTTGTGGGAGAAATATTTAGGCTCAAGGATTTTCTAACTGACCAAAAAAAACTGACTTATTATACCTTTCCAGGACATAGTTTGATGTGTGGGGAGAAGTACGCCACACTCCCGATCAGTGGCCAGTGTGAACCGATGAAACTGATGAGCCTGGAAGAAGCCCAGGCCCGTTCCTTAAGTCCAAACCATCCTGTGCATAGAGAACGTCAGCGAGAGAACAGTCTGCCTAATACCAGCACTGCCACGCTCTACCACACCGTCATAGACATATCAGACAGCAAGTATGACAGACTTGGATTCAGTCCAGTGAAAGTGTTTGATTCATGCACAATTTATGTATTACTGTCAGGACGTTGTTAGACAGCACTGGACTTAATATTCTCTGTGGGTCTTTTAGGAGAAAGTTATCTGGGAAATCAAAGAAGTGGAAGTCCATCTTCAACCTGGGACGGTCTGTGGAGTCGAAGGGAAAACTGAGCCGGAACGGCAGTGTGTTCATCAGAGCACAAGGGACAGGTAAAGTGTCCACAATGCCCTAACCATGTCAACAAACTATACAGATGTTTTAATTGTTTAAAAAAAATACATGTTGACAGCTTCCTGACACTTAAAATATGTTGTCAAAGTGTGCTAATGTTTTTTCAAACAGAAAAGGCAGCTCTTCGTCCATCCAGGAGCATGGAGTCGTTGTGCTCCTTGCCAACAGGTGGGGATACAACCTAGATACTTTAATTTAAACACAGGACAACATGTATATGATGGTGTAACACTTATTTTTACCACACAGATGATGACAGAACAGGAAACAAAAGTCCAGCCAGTGGATCTGGCAGCATTTTTGTTCCGGATTTAAAGTCCAGAACGCTGGACTCACTCTTTGATCTGAGCGAACACGATGCAAACTGGGAGTTTAAAGGGACAAAAGCTGGAGGAGCAACAGGTGGCTGGAGCTCTAGCATGGACATGAAGTGTTCAGCAGGTGCCTCTGCAGCCCCTCAAAAAACGCTGCCAGAGCAACTGAAGGTGTTCAAAGGTGATGACCTCAGCGGCTACAAGCCCACCTCTCCGAAAAGCAGGAGGATGTTGTACTCGGGCTCCTCCCACAACAGCTCCTCTCGGCCCTCCTTCCCAGGAAGCTTCTTCCCGCTGGAGTCCTCACCGAGGCATCAGCGCAGAGCTGTCAACATATCAGAGCCTTTTGCTGTGTCCGTACCCCTGCGTGTGTCAGCCGTTATCAGCTCCAACAGCACGCCATGCAGGGTGCACATCAAGGACAAAGCTGCTGCTCTGAAACCGTGTAAAGAGAGCTCGGAGCAGAGCGGCAACAGTGGAAAGAGCAACACTTTCCCCCAACTGGAACTCAAGAAGCAGGAAGGAACGGAGAAGAAACACTCAGAGGAGCCGACTTTGAGAGTCCGGCCAGAGGGTGGGGTCATATTATCACATGCTAAAGTGGCTTATTTACATTTCTCATTAAAGTCATACATGTGTTATAGGATGACGTGACATTGTTCTTCTTCTTTTATTCAGATGCAAGCAAAGAAATGTTGCAAGGAGGTCAAGGAGGGGTGAATACTTCTGAATTGGAACCAGCGTCCCATGCAAACGCGAGAGAAGGCAAAGATGCAGCGCCATCTCCTGGTAAAGAACTGCAGGACCAGCAGATGACTATGCAGCTGGTAAATCATGGAGTTTAGTGGGCTTCCTTCCACTGGAGCAGAATTACAGATGCTATCTTTGATTGGGGCTTACGCTTTCTGTTAATTGTATCATCAAATTAAGTTTTACAATATGAAAGGCTAAAACATTTCAATAAAAAGTCAGTATGAGTCAGTAAATCAAACACCATGGTATCTGTATTATTATTAGTTCTCAGTTTTCATAATCCCTGGGCCATCCAATTCTCAGATAATTGTGATTTATAAGTAAAAAATACTAGCACTGTTATCTGAATCCCAATACAACTGCTAAAAGAGGAAACATTTGTTTGCACTTTGAGTTGTAATCCTATAGTTACATAGCTTTCTTTTTTCCAATTAGAATCATTGGTTAATCCTTCTATTTCTTTTTTTGTTTGTTTCTCATTTATACTTTCTCAGGATAAGGGATCTTCTACTGGGAAAGAACTGTGGTCTGACCTCCACCAAGAGCTGAAGATAACTGAACCTGAAATCGACCTGCTGGATGAGACTTTCAACCCCGTATTCAGTACCAAGAGCACCTGTGAGGGCGAGAAGTTAACGATGGACGTGGAGTCAAAACGGAGCCGCAGCTCTCCGTCTCTGTCGTTGCTCTTTCAAGATCAGCCTCCGTGCTCCTCTCTGAGTGATCACGTAATCCCCACTGGATCAGACTCGGCAAAGAAACAGCCCTCAGAGTCGGACATCTTATTTTCTCTTCACAACAACACAGAAAGCGTTCACGCTGCTACGGTGGGTGAAAAACAGAAGAAGCTCCATCTAAAACTCAAACCCTTCCACAAAGATGACACAAAACAGTGCCAACTTCCTTTAGAAAAACCCTGTTTGAATAAAGTTATGAATCCTCTGACGATAGAGGATACTCCAACGGTTGTCGTCTTCTCGGGAGCAGATGATACCGACACAAAAGTTGAGAAACTTGAAATCCCCCAAGGAGAAACAAACGACTCTGGTGAGGCAGCAAAGAAGAATGTGATTTCTGCGGTGGAGGTTATTCAGAGGCTGTCAGTGTGTTTGGAGGAGAGACGTCGCACCTTGGAGCTGCCAAACCTCGACAACTACGAAGGATGTGGAGGAAACCCAGAGGAGCTGGACTTGATGGAGCCCTGGGAGGATTTTAGCTCCACCAAGCAGTGGGTTACCAGTCCGCTCCACTCACCTGACGTAGAGGAGTTGTTCAAGCAGCTGTCGCCCTTCGGCTCTCGTGAGGAAACTCAGATTTCATCTCCTTCAGTTGATAATAACAAACAGTGTCTCATTAAGAGCACTGAACACCTCTCAGGAAACATTCCTCAGACTACCGGGAGCAAAGAAGAGACTAAATGGACGTGTTTGCCGTCAGGGATCAGCGTGAACAGCAGTAGCACAACACAACCTCACACAGGAAAATGCAGCACAACCAAACAGAAGAATACAGCATCATCTCAGCGGTTTTACAGACAGATGTCTTATGAGGCAGAGAAAAGAGAGGAACATTGCTTTTCTAAACACAGACCGTATTCACTTAATTTAGACCTTGGCCATCGATGCATCAGAGACATTTCAAATCAGCAAAACCGTAATTCATCAGAGTTTCCCTCTTGTCAGAGAGGATTGCTGACCTCCTCCGAGTCTGTGAATAACAGGCTTCCCTCAGAGTTGGAGTTGTTTCTGAGTGATCGGCAGGCGCCTCTACGCCGAAATTCAGCCCCGGTCAGCGTGTCATCAGTGCGAACGGCCTTCATGATAAAAACATGCCAGGCCAAAGCCGTGCCAGTCGTCCCTCCGAAGGTGCAGTACAGCCAGATACCTCCCTCCAGACGCGACAATGATTTTGATTCAGCGAAGGAACAAGAAAAGGAACATCCTAAAATGACTGCAGAGAAAAGCAATGCTGCACCTCCTCCAGTGATGTCCGATCTAAAGGAGGAGCTGGAGAATAAAGAGCCTAAACCAAAACACCAAAAACACCCACATGTTGCTGAGTCCGCTCCAGAGCTGCCAGTCATCCGGAGGAGACACGCGCCCAGCCTGGAAGTGTTTGTGGATTGTCCCCGACCCAACAGGAACCTCTTACAAAGACCGTCCTTTAGGAACAGACAGAGACCTCAGAGTCTCATCCTGCTCAGCCCTCCTTTTCCCATCATGGACTATCCTACGGCAGGAGATGACGGTAAGCTTTCATCCATCAAGAGCCTGAACGACACCTCGGCAATGAATGTCTTTTCGAAAGAGATGGCGGAGAATTTAAGGACGCCGGAGGGGATCGCCCTTCAAAACAAAATGACCATTCCAAAAAGTGGACAGAGACTGGAAACATCAACCAGCTGCTTCTACCAGCCGCAGAGGAGGTCGATGATATTTGACAGCAGGAGCCACAGACAGATTGAGTGACTGCTGACTATGAGACTGGCTGTGTGTTTAAAGATACAGTATTCAAGGAAAGTGAAAGGAGGATGATATAATAACCTAATGTGAATCCTAGCATTGTGTTTGCTATGATTCACACATTTATTAAGGGAGGAAGTCTTTGTACAATTTCAGATTTTGAAGTATTTGAGACAGTGGAGAGAAAGCCACGATGTATGTGAAAGCAATTTAAGCTTGACTGAGATCTAGGGCTGCAAACTAAGAATTTTAAAAAACAGAAATGTTAATGTTGCAGATTATTTTCTAGATTAGTCGATTTAAAATATCAGAAAATAGTGATAACGTTTCCCAGTGCCCAACTTGTGTTTGAAATTGCTGGTTTGGTCCAACACCGAAACATATTTAGTTTATCATTAAGGATTAACTCAAGGTCCTCTTTTAGCTTTTTCAAGAGGTTTCAATTGCATCTCACAGTCTTTCTCAGAGGATTATTCAGTTGTCATGGAGATATAAGTCACTGAGCAAGTGCCATCCACTGAGGAAGACGTTGGAATGCAGTTGAAATCTCCACAAAAAGCTAGTACGATTTTTTATTTTATGGTCAAATTCAAAAGGATTTTTTTTTTTATGTTTCTTTTTAATCCTCCCTTATTCTAAAAATAACTTTTGTCTTGAAATAAAAAGGTCACCCGGTTGATGACAAAGAAACTGCTTAACAACCACACATTTGATCACATAGATGAAGATGTGTTTATTTATTCCTTTATTAAGATACACTTGATATGAAGTAAACGTGAAACCTATATGCATTAATTAGCTCCGTGATAAGCTGATGGCAATGTGATTTTTTTAAACTGATATTTAAAAGGAAAATAATTGTTCTGATTTAAATACATCAAACTAGATTGATAGTATTTACCCACAGATGAATCTTAATTCAAATGTATCTTTATTTTCCGTAATAGTTATTGGTATTTTATGGCAATTTTTTGTTGTTGTTTGGTTTTTGACAATAATGAGAACCAGCATTTTAGACAAGAGTAAAGAGTATGTGACGTTATCAAAAGTAAGAGCCTGGAGCTGCTCTGCTGACAGTGAACTGGAGGTGGACTTTGTGCACGCTGACTGTATTTCATGTGTTTGAGTCAGATGATGGCATCTCCAGGTTTGTGTCTATTTTCTTTGCATTAAACGAACAAAGGATTTGATGTATTTCGCTTTATCGCATGATCATAACATAGTTTGGATGTTTCAGGAGTCTACAGTGTATTTTCTAAAGATGCGGATGTTATTGAGGTGACAGTATTTTTGTATACTGAAGTTTGGATGGACTGGATGAATGATGGCAGTGTTTTATAAAAAATAAAAAAAAGGAAGTTTGAGAAATGAGAATTGTTTTTTAAATGAGTTTTGTAACTTTTGTATACTTGATACTGAAAAGGATTGACTGAAGCGTCTGTATTCATAGGAAAAACAACTGAAATGTTTTGCTTTAAGTATCTGATGGCGGCACCTGAAGTAATGTAAAAAAAGACACTTGATGAGTTTTGTTAAAACCGAATTTCTGAGAATAAAAAGTTCTGAAAATCACACGAGTCACTAGTTCACATGGCTTTCATTAAAACATGCCAAGCAGTGAAATTCTAACAATCTGGTAAACCCCTGTCACCAGTTAAAAAAACACATTTATTTAGTTAAATGTTACATGAGGTCTCAACTTCGACAAGCAGATGTTTAGCAGTTTTTCGTTTGACTACTCTGTATTTTTTTACCTGGGGGTTGAATGTCATCTGAGAGAACATGGACTGGGTGTCAATCATTGCAACAACAGGTAGAATATGTCATTTAAACATAACATCGCGTGACATCTCAAAATGAATGAGAGACGAGAAAACTACACAAAGATTATTCACCAACCATCACATCAAAGACGAGCTTTGTTATTGACTGCAGTGTTTGGCCATTGAAGCACGCTTTTAGCAATTTTGTAAAACAGGCTTCATACTGTACAATAGAAATGACTCAAAGTTTTAACTTTTCATCCTCCTTCTTAAACTCTTAAGTTTCTCTCTGTCTTTTTGAAGTATTTTAGCCAATGCATATGGAAACATTGTCAGACAAATTATACATGTTCACATGTTGTCGAATTAGTGCCTAAGTGACCATCTGGTTTGTTGATACAACCGCCAATAACTGTATATCGCATGATAAATTTCACATCATAATTTGAAATGCCTCTATTTTTTCAAGGGAACTTGAAGCCGACAGCTTCAGATGAGCAATATGAAAGAGAGACCATGGTGCTGCTGTGTGAATGAGGAGTATTCAAGTCCCATGCACGTGCTGTGGGGCCCTTATGGAGATCACATGTGATTCAGTCTATTGTGATATGGAAAGCTTATATATAGAAGCGTTGGTGCCCCCATGATTGTTTACTATTCAGAAATAATAATGTAGGCTATACTGTGAACTAGTTGGTTGAACTGTGCATAAAAAATATATTTTATTTTGTCAAAATTCTCCGAAGTCTATTTGCATGCACAGCTATAGCTCTGGTCTTTGCCACCAGATGACGCTCCTGCTCCGCACAGCATTGCTGAACGAGCCTCTAAACTGCGGAATGAACAGACAGTCACACAGAGAAAGTCCACGCGCTTCAGCACATTAAGTGCTACAACTCCTCAACACACACTGGGGCCGAGAGGGGACCGTTATCCCGTCTTTACAGACCAGAGCCCCGTCGCCCTTTGAACCGTGCCCCATTTTGGGTCTATGTGTTTACGCGTGTACGCGTGGCTTGTGCGCGCAGAGAGCGCGCGCTCAGCTCTCCTTCACCAAAGACCCTGCACTTGCCTCTCTGTCGTCCTTTTGAACAACACATTGTTACTTTTAACTGCGTGATGTCATAATGCAAAACCACAATACAATACAAACAGTGTTACACGCAGAGTAGTATTATATTTACGAGTGATGATACACAACAAGTGTTTGTTTTAAATGATACAGACCATTATAGTGGAAGACATGGTGCAAGGAATAACTGTATGTATATTTTATCATGTACCTTATGTTTCACTGGCTACAGTCACAATAAATGTATTTTAAATGTGTTTTATATACCTCATTGACCAGGTAGGCCTTTCATTTTTCCAGTTTGTCTCGGCTCATGTTCATGTTGACACGTGAACTGAGTGAAGGTGACCGTAACCGATGGTGGGAAAAAAAAGTCCACTGTAATTTTATCCAAATGTCAAATCAAATATTTGTGGCCAAAACCCCATTCAGCAGCATTCAGTTTGGAGCAGCGCTTGCAGAGGTTACTTCCATGTCTGCGCAGTTCATTATTTCTCGACCTTTGACACTGCTTGTGTATGGGCTGAGAATTAGAAAGGCGCATTCTCAAGCTCACTGAAAAAGGCAGAGCATGGTGCGCGCGTTGAATATTCAATTAGAGGGGGGGGGGGGGGGGGGGGGGGGGGGGGTCAGTAAGGGAAAGTGACGCTGCGTGCCAGTCCTTCATCTTACGTTACTGATTAGCTGTTAAACAGATTATATACAGCTGAATGGGTTCAAATGTTGCTGGAGAGAACAGTCGGAGTTCAATGCAATGCGGTTTCCTTCCCAGGCACTTCAGCAGGATGAACACACTTTGTCGCCACTAACAGCTCCATAATGAAACATGTGGCTGTTCACATTTCCTCACTTGTTATAGTCCTTAAAAAAACTAAAACTAAAAACATCGAGAGCAACTGAAACTGTAGTTTGAGTTGTTTGGATGAAGCAGGACCAACATATAGATATTAATATATTGTATAGACTATGAACAAAATTAATATTTAGCTGAATTCCCGATGTAAATTCAAAGTTAACACTATTTTCAATTCATACACAAACTTAATAATATTTCCATATCAGCAGTCTAATTTCCTCCAATGTATTGAGGAAACAGCTGCAGATTAAATTAAAAAAATGCCACCAAACGCATTGAAGTTATACAATATGAAGATAAAGGTGCACTAAACTATTAAATACTTGTTTTTGAAAAAACATCCTCTTGAAAATAGCCTCTCCTCCCAACAATGACTGAGTTCTCAACATTTCCAAGCGAGGTTGGAAGTCTGGAGCAGCAGGCGTTAATCTTTTAAAAAGTACTAAACACACACGTTATAAATGTACTAAAGTGTTAAAAAGGCTATACACTATTTTGTTAAAGTTTTTATTTTAACATGTTAGATTTACTTAACACATTTACCAAGCTGGATAAGTTTAAAGTAGTTGAATGTGCAGTGCCACAGCAAGCCACGCGGGTCCAAAAGAGCTCTCATTGAGAAGCCACGTGTCCGTTTCCAAAGCCTCTCCAACTTAACCACCTCCTTTGTACGACTAACCCACATCGGCAGCGTCCCTCCACATAAAGGGATTTGCAATTTCAAGATATTTCAGCTTAAATGTTTTTGACAGTTCCCTCGCTTTTACTTCGGCTTGGTTATTTTAACTGTGCCAAATGGGTCACCTTGGGTTGCTGTCTGCGCGCAAAGGGCTTTTGCGCGCATTCAGTCTGAATTTTTTCCAACTTTCCTTGACGGGGAAACCAGCTGCTGGTCGTGAAAAGACGGCTTATTAATTGTCCTTTGTCATGCAGAATTGCTTGATTTCTAAAGAAACGTACAAAGGCTCTTTTTCAGGATTCAAGTATTTTGTTTCGTGCGTATTTTCAAACCATCGAATCAGCTGCAGCGCCGCGCCGTCTACCAGACTCTCAGGTACTGACTGCCTGCTCCCTTTGTCCCCTTTTAATGCTGTTGTAAATCGTGCAGACTGATTTGTTACAAGCTGTTCTTTTAATCTGATAGATAAGAGACATGTCAAAGAAAAGCCGTAAATAAAAAATTAGCCAGAATAAAGACAAGGGCGAGTCTGCTAGATGGGCGCCTGTTGACTCAAGCGGCTCTCCAGCGTCAGGGGAGCCCTCTCCTCAGCTCCGTCAAGGTTACGTCCACAATTCCCTTTTCTTCTTTTTAAAAAGACACCGTAGTCCTTTTTGCTTCAATGAATTGATCGGCACAAAATTAAGAATAAATAAATTGAGCATTTGGAGCACCGAGCGTATAAGCTCCCCCAGGGCGCATACCCCCGGGCTATTGAATGGATAAAGGGCGCTTTGCAGAGGACGTTGTGAGCAAAATGGGGCTCTATGGTGCAATTAACAAAATAGTCTAATCCCATATCTTAACAAATGCAAATATTTGAGTTTTGTTAAAATGGTTAAGTGAACAATTAAATGAAAGTTTACAAGTGAAACTTCACATCCAAAAAGGCACACTGATGCAGATAATGTTCAGTACGCAATTCAAGAGTTTTTACTCCCTTTAAAAAAGTATAAGGATACGTTCCCAATGAAGCAAATATAAATTAAAGCCTATTCAACATAATAAATATAATTTTGAGAACCAAAGCGTCAGTCAGAGAGCAGCTGTAGCGGTGCGTAAAATAAGCGAACAAAACTGGAACAACTCCTGGCTTGGTCATTATGGAGATGTATTAGTGATCAGATAACATATTTTTTAACTTGAATAAAAAATAATATACATGAATACTCTTTTTAGACATATTTTATCAGAATAGCCCACGGAAGATGTTGCCTTCGAGACTGAATTTATGTTTGAGGATGCTGCGTACTATTTCACTTGGCACATTATTTCATTTGGTGGATTTCATGATTTTCCATGAAAATCCCAGTATATAGTAATTAACGATGTTATTTTTTTATTTAAACATAATGTTGGCTGAGCCGTAGAGGCTTATATTAAGTGTTAAACACACCTGCAGTTAATAAAACCGAAAATAAACTTGACCACACTGGTGCGTAAGAACAATACGAATAATATGGGTCATGGACACCAAACTGTGTCTTTTCCTCATTTATTTTCATGTCAGATCGATATCTTAAGATATGCACACTCTTGATGCACCATTATACACTCACAATGATTATTAACTCAGGCACACGAGACGGATCATTTCAGCTGGGACTAAACTTGAAAGACGCTCCAAAGGGCCAGGCAGTGATATTTGCGTTGAGTGTCCCCCAGGGAAAGCATATAAAGGACCCCATAACAACGTCTTTATCGCCTCTTAGTGCAAAGATTATTGAGCATTTGATTTACTCGTTCAGGGTGGAGTTCAGCTCATGTTGCCTAATGCGCTACTTCTAGACACAAGTACATTTTGCTTGTCTGTGCAGGCTGGGAATACTTTTTCTTGCCCAATGTATTTGTGTATCTCTGAGAAAACATTATGAACCTTGTCAATCACCTTTTAAGTCGTCTTCTCATACAGCAAACACACTTTACACACAGAAGCTGTACCTCATGTAAGAGAAGATGAAAATAAATATTTTAAATTGCAAAGAAAATGGGTCTGGCGTCTAAAATATAAGGCATTGCACATGTTGCCAGATACAGCGCAGCCAGGAAGAGATTAATGTAATTCATGTTACCATTTGACTATCACACAGTATTTGAACATTGATTGTCTTCTCATGGCGTCTTTTTTTGTAAAATGTAATGCCCAAACTGTTGATATCAACCTGAGGTTACGTGCGCCACGGTGCGCACTCAGTGGTGCGCAAAGACCAACACATTTAACTCACACCACAGTCTGCCGCTCAGAAATATTTTTATTTAAGTATCAACATTTTTAAATAAATAAATATTTGTTTCAATTACACTGAAGATATAATTTCAGAGTCATTTCAGCAATGTGACATTGAGGGGATTTCTCTCCAGCTTTCCATATTTGAAGTCACAGTTCCATCCATAGAATGAATCTAACCAGTAGTCACCATGTATACAAAATACTGTCTCCCCCAAAATACTAATAAACAATGTTGCTATTGTTTTTGTTTTTTTGGGTTTGTCTTTACAAATATGCCTACCATACACATCGGATTGGCAACAACAAATGGACCGTTTTCAGAAAAAAACTACATACAAAACGTACAACATGTATACAGCTATACAATAATTCAGGACAAATACCTGATTAAATATTCTCTTTCTATGTACAGACGACTGAACACAAGTGGACCAGTCTTTTTTGGGGGCTGTATTCAAAATCAAGAGGACAACAAATGTTTTAGAGGGGAGAAAGCGGCAGAGTTCACGGAGAAACGGAGAGGTCCACGTCCTCCTTTTCGGACGAGGAGGGAGATATGGGAATGTCATCCTCCTCTTCCTCCGAGCACCTCGCGGTTGACATGGACGAGCATTTGCAGTTGTGTGATCCAGTCCTTTGGCCGCTGCTCTTGCCCTCCTTTTTGTGCTTCACTCTGCGGTTCTGGAACCAGATTTTCACCTGTTTCTCGGACAAGTTCAGATATGTGGCGATCTCGATGCGCCTCAGTCTGGAGAGGTACATGTTGGAGGTGAACTCGCGCTCCAGCTCCAAAAGTTGTGTGCTGGTAAAGGCGGTGCGCATGCGCTTACTGCTCTGAAGTTTGCTGTTGCTGTTTTCTGTAAAAAATAAAAAGAGATCGTCAGCCACGGTGATATATTTTGACAACACGTTAAATGTGGCTTTGCCCACACAATGAAACGTTACAAGAGCCTTTTACTCACCGATGGAGATGCAGTGGAACTGTCGCGGGTCTGGGACCGAGTAAGCAGCTTGGTATATCCCCGGTCCGTGGCTGAGGTTGGAAGAGTGTTGCCTCGACAGAGCCGAGTGACAGTACTGTGAGCCGAAGGGAGAAAAGGACGCCTTGAGAAGCGGCAGTGTCGGCGGTGACGGGTGGAGCTGGGACGCGGACATGCACAGCGGGCAGAAGCACAGCAGCCCGGCTTTCCTGGAGTGGCAGGAGCCCGGCAGCCCGTGAGGGTGGTGCGGCGAGTGCAAGGCGTACGGGAATAAGGGCGGGTGGTTCTCGTTCCCCTTATCGTTGGCCTCCCTTAAAATCAACGAATCCACAAGAAAAGACCTCGGCATGTTTGCAAACGTGTTGCTCTGCAGCGTGGTTGAAGTTGAAGCCTGCTCGTGGTGGTGTCAGCGTGCTCTCCTCAGGACGGTGGACAGCGAAGTGGTGCTGAAGGCGCAGCACTGCTCCTTAAATAGCCGCCGTGGACTCGGTTCGGCCATGTGACCGTTACGCTGTAAGCGGCCAAGAGCTCTCAATGGGGTTTTGTGCCTTTCTCTCGGCATTCCCACTGCACGCTTCCCCATTATTTCACTTGTTAACTAAATGAACTGCATAATGTAGTCTATTCTTGTCAGCCCCACCCACGCCGCAAGAGGCGGCACTGCCCATTCTCCCTTTTATCATCACTCTCATTTTATCATAGAGCACAGCTTAAATTTGCGAGAGAAAACGTCCCTGTCACATTTGGAAAGCCGGTATATGTATTCAAGTTTTGTCTTAGGCATTGAGCAGCCTATTAGGTATGTATGTAGTCTTAATTATGTCTGTATAACCAGGGCGAGAAGGAGAAGCTTTCAGAAATGTTTACAACTGCTAATGTACATTTAGTTTATTAACAGTAGCTAAATTACTGAATAATTTCCCATCGTTTCTTTAAGATTAAAAGATCACTGTGCCTGTATCTGGTGAGATTACGACAAGGTATTTATTATCAGATGCATTATGCCTACATGTATTATACTTTCCGCCACGTTATTTTTTCTTGTTAATTATTTATGTGACAGATCTTCTGCACTTGTGTGGCTACTTAACTGAGTGTTGAGCGCAAACATAAATGCAACAGCTGAATGTAAAGTTTATGCATATCCATTTTAAGGTTAATGTGTCATTTCTGGGCACAAAAAAGGGACAAGTCATTGCCTGAAGGCAGTGCTGTTAAAGAGCAGTGATTAATTCCTTTGCTCGGGCCCCTGCCGAGTCGGGGGAAAGAATATGTAAAAATAACCAGGTTTTCACTCTGCGGCCCTTATTGAATGTCATTGTGGAGGGTTTTCAATGAGAGAGAAAGAGAGTCGAATTAAAGTGTGTGACAGCGGCGGATAGACGCAACAAAGGCGACTCTGTCATAGAGGAGCCCAATGCGCGGCGCGTGAAGCCCCCGCCTCGCGCACTGATTGAATTAAGTAATAGGAAAACATTTTCTTTCGCTTTACGGTTCTCTGAACAAGACCTTCAAAGGGGACGGGATCCGTAATGTGTGAGTAAATAGTGGAATGTGAGTTCTCTTCCTCCGAGTACAGTTTGTTGATATCTTAAATTAAAGCTAAATATGAGATCATACACAGACCTGAGTTATCAATGCCTCGGGACGTTACGTTTGTTGTGTGTGTGTGCGTGGAGGGGGCGGGGGGGTGTGATAATGATAATGTCAAATACATTTAAGTTATTGCATCGCTACACATAGTGTAACCTGCTTGTTGCTTTATTATTCGTTCTGAGTAGAAGAGGTTTGCTGATTTAATTATGTTCATACTGTCGTCTGTTGTCTGATTTAGGCATATTTCCCATAAATTGTCACGTCCAGCGTATTAGCTCTTCGGCTCCAAAATACACCCACATGAGGGTGTGATGCTATCTGTTTTTTCCTCATTAAAGAGGCCTAATGTGCTCCAGCTTCACACCGCTAATCTTCCATAAAGGCTGGTCCTGTAATTAGGCTGTGCCATTAAAGTAGGTACAAATTAGGAGCAGTTAAACCCTTTAACGAGTTGTATCTGCGAGAGCCATTTTCATTTTCCTATTAGTCTGTCCTTTTATTTCCTGCCAGGAATTAGTCATTAACTAGTCTGTCAATCTTGTTGCGCTCCAAGACCTGTAAATACAAATCTATGGCTTTTATTCCGATGCTTAATGAGGTAATAAGTTAATGACATGTTTTCATCATATGTTAAAAAGCACCATTATTCTCATGAAGAGTGTGCCAGATTATGTGCTCAAGCAGAAAATGAAATGTGTATTGTGTTCATCCCTTGGCTAAACACTGCAGATTTTAAAAAGTGTCGGGTCTCAAATCCTGCGTTTTACAGCGGCCGATAGGCTGCATGTGGTAGCTGCTTGATGTATTGCTTAACATAAAGATGTTATCAAAGGCCCTAATTTTCAAATTATGTACAGCAGTCACCCCGTGGATAGGAATAGAGGTTTCATGGGTCGTCACGCAGGGAGGCTCATCCTAATTTGCAATCCCAACTGGAGACTGACAAATAGTTTTGACCTCCCTCTGGAGGCGCGGGCCAGAAGTGCAAAGAATTTCATTCTCCATATTCACTTGTTACTGAGATAAATAATCGAGGGAAATAGCCCACTATTATTTCAACTCCATTACATTTTTTTGCTCTAGTTCCAAGCTAAAAATAAATATATATATATATGTATATATATATACATATATATATATGTACACACATTTATAGCCACTTATGATAAGATTGATGCATAATCACATCCATATCTGTGTTTTCCCTACAAACCAATGAGCTCCATGTGTTCAGTAACTAGCATACAGCTGTGGGTTGGTAAAGCTTCTTAACGTTTATGTTTGATAGGGGGAAAGCAATGCCCCTGAAATAGTAAATTATTTATAAGATATTAAGTTGGAACAATTGCCATCACTCAAGTTCATCCCTGATGATAACACTGACCAGTGCCTGCTGTGCCGTTGGAGAAGCACATTTACAGGGGCTTTTATGCAATTATAACCAAAGATCTCGTGCCTGATGACATAAAGAGAGCAGTCTGTTTATGGAGATGTAGTCAATATCTCCTTTTCTTTTTGGTATGAATAATTCATAGTTTAAGACACTATCCCCCCTCACTTAATATGTACACACACTTAAACACCCACACATCTCTAATACAAATGATGGTTTTAGCTGACAGTGTAACAGGATTTAAGGTCCCAGTGGGGTTTGGCCCCGCCGTGGATGGGCGCTGTGACTGTCGACGTGACACAGAGGGCCGGCTGCCCCTCCTAATCTCCCCCTGAGGCAACATCACAGACTGCGGATCCTGCTGCACCTCTATGGACGCACAAAGGCCTGATTATCATTCATATGCTCACCAGAAACACCAGTCCAATAGATAACAGATGACACATAAGTACCAGCTGAATGGTGCAATATGTTGAGGCTGCAGGAGTCTATGGGGACTAATGAATCCCTAAGAGAGAGGGAGACTGACAAAGAGATCCAGTCAGTTGAGGTATCATGATGTGTCAGATATAAGACTCTACAGGTGAACATGGACTTGAGTGAAACTGAAGAGACTAACTGCTTAACATGTGTTTATTTGCAGTTAAAAGGAATAAATAACCATCTATCTTGTGTTTTAGCCTGCTGAACATTGTCTGATCATATTTAGAAAGCCGAGCCATTTCAGTGATTATTTTAAGATTATGATATTCAAGTGTCTATTTCAAAATAGTAATTGAAAAAGTACTGCTTTATTAATATGTTTTACTTTAACTTAAGTGAGAAGAAACATCCAGCAAATGAACATTAGACTTATTACTTAATTATTTCAGATACTTGGTTTTTTATTTGTTTGTTTCTAGTTAATTTAAGTATTTAGTTTGAACATTTGTTTTTTATTTGCTCATAAATGTTTGCTGTCAGAAACTTTTCTTTCACATTTCCCTTCTTAGTACTAAATTGTTATACTTCACAAGAAGCCAAGCCAAATGTGAGCCTGAAGAGAGACTTGTATGTTGGCTGACATCTGATCGATCCTTCACTTGACAAACATTATTTCATCATAATTCTAGCTCTATGAACTTTTATACAATCCCAATTTTTACTTTCACAAAACTGATGTATTTTGTAGCAGGAGTGCAAACAGGACAGCACACTAAAATATACCAGTAAAGCCTTTAATAGTTACTGAATGTGTGCCCATGTAAATATGGTTCACTTACTGTTCTAACAGTAAGTGAGTAAATAACAAAATATTTTTATAAAAAGCTATGCATTGAAAAACATATTTTTAATTTTCTGACAACACATCTGAGGCAATGAGTCTCCCCTGGTTCCTCAACAAGTGTCAGTCAAAGCAAAGATATAGAGCCAGCTAAATGGCAATGCATCTTATAGGTTATAATACAACTTTCACAAAGCTCTCTGTCACTTCCTTCATATTTCCCTTCATATTTATTTTTTTATGTTTTTTTCTGTGCTTTCTGATTATTTGAAATTGCTACTTACAAGCTGCAAAGAGAACACCAATAATAAGAAAAAGCCAACTAATAACACGTCTAACTATCAGTGATCACTAACTCATTTACACATTTAATATTAAAAGTCCATATCTTAAAATACTACAAGATACAAGATTTGATGTATCTTAGATTTGATGAGTTTTTTTGTTTTTATATATCCACACTTGGCTTCAGTACATTTCATATGTGGGATTTATTCTCCTGCAAAGATTAAGTTACAAATACACCTTGATACACCGCTGAAAAGCAAGAGGTCATGCTGCACACTGACACATTTCCACATGTGTGAATATGACAAATGACGCACCATACGTCATGCTGACAGAAGTTTGAGCTGCGTTTCATTGAGGAGCTTCGTAACAATCTCCTAGCAACCTCCGTCATGGAGGTTACTATAATGGGAAGAGTTACTATAATCAAAGACAATAGAGGATCGTAATCGTGTTTACAAAAAGTCACTTCTGCAGACAGGAGCATTGGAAAAGAAACTCATCATACTAATTATTTGTCTGCATTGAAAATGTCTAAATACGACAACTTGTGTTCCATATTTGGTCGAGTTGTGTGAATTATCCCAAATGATTCCAATAACTTTCAAACCAAGAGAAATACGTTATATTAAACAAAGCATCATGTCATTTGGTCTCTGTCAATGTGTTCATATCCCCTTCGTGCATACATCTGTATTGTAGTTGTCTGCCAGAAACTAATAAATAGACTTTTTATTTGATTTTAAGCCACATTTTTTGATACCCTTTTAAGATCTTGGTCTTTTTTACCTATATATGTTAACATGTTAACATATACATGTAAGAATTTGTTCTTAATCTGTTTCGCCTGGCTAAATAAAGATTAAATAAATGTTAGCTTGGCTCGCAGCCCCTCCTGTGTATGATGAACAGCATCGGAGAAGCACAGATGTTTTACTTGGAACTACTATCTTCAGGGTTTTTACTGGTTTTAATCTCTGGGTCTGTTTGCAATCAAATTAAATGTAAAAATAACTGCTGTTGACCAAAATGCTGAACAGGCACAACACATCAATTCATACAAAGGAAACAACAACAGGAACAGAAGAAAAAAATGATGTGTACATAATAGTACAAAATGGCTGCACAACAGAGGATGAAGTCAACTTTAAATCAATCAAACGCCAAAGAGACGTCACAGCAATCGGTGTAAAGGCAACAACTGCCATGATCTCATGCTACTTCACAACATCCCAACGCTTTTTCTTTTGTTATTGTTTTGATGAGGAGACGCCGTGCGGCAGAACATTACAAATTGTGCCTTTAAAGTTAGTGTTTTCAAATGAAATTATTTTAGAAAAATAATTAATTTATGCCTCAGCCTGATGTGTTTGAGTCCAGGTCAAGTGCTGTTGCTAGGTGCGTCCTCAGAGCTACACGGCTGGCCACACTGACTGAATGACTGAACATAGTTAATGAATAACTAATACACATAATTAAACAGCTGTCTGACAAAGAGCTTCTTTGTTGATGGAGGTCCAATCAGTGATGTTGAACATGACTACTCTCAGATGATTTGGGGTTTCAAGATAGTGCCAAGCTTGTCTGGTGCTGGTTGTTACTACAAACCCTCTGAATTTAGTTCTGTAGTTTTAGCGAGTTTATTTATTTTGTTTACCATTATGTGTTGTCCAGGAAGCAAATGTAACAAAGTACTAAATGTTGGGAGCTACTATGCAGATGCTTTTAACTGTCAACAATCTAGTTCACCACCCAAATTAAACATGTTTAGACATATAAAAAACATATTATGTATATGTTATAAAACATATATTAAAACATATCACCTGCCCACAAAATTCTGTTGGTAGTTAGTGAAGCTCAGCAGAAAATTTAAAATATCTTCAGCATTTCTTGTTCAATCCTAATTCCTCCCGGGAGTTTTTGGCCTACATGATTGTCAGAATGAGGAATTTGCTGTTATTTTGATATAAACAATATAAACACAAGTATAGTATACATAATAATATAACTAATGTGTTTCATTATTTATAGAGAAAGTTATAAAGTGCTTGGGTTTTTAAAAAGACTGAGATGCATCATTGTGTGTCTTCCCCTGGGTGGTGCCTTGGCGTAGCAAAAACCCAAACGGACCTCTGTCTACAGCCGTAAAAACATTTACGAACACAACAAAGGGCCAAGAACGAGCTAAATAAAAAAAAACATGTAAGACTAATGCTGCTTTCACATGGAATCAGGCAGTCGGTAGACAGCAGAAGGCAGGTTTGGAAAAACACCGGAGTCAGAATGGCAAAACCTAAAAATGAAGACGTCTGGTGATATTTTGCGACAGTGATATTCCATTGTTTTAAAAAGAATGGAATAAAATGTATTAAATACAATTATTTTGTGATTATTTTATGTATATATTCTGGTAATGCATGTAGCTATCAAAGCAGTGTTCTCTATATTCTGTTGCAAAGTTTTTAAAAAAAGAAACATTGTGGAGGCTGGCAAAAAGTGATTTGAATTAAGATGAATTAAAAATATCGTTGTACTTTGTACACAATTTTCATCCATTCTGACACTTTTTTTACTACAAGACCAGAGAGCGATTTAAAATAAGTTTATATTCATTCTTCAGCAGGGAATTGCATGCTGTGGGCCATAGCCTGTTTTTGAATAAATGGGAAATAGATGCAAACCTGACAGTCTGGCCTCTCTAATGAGCCCATTTACATCTAAATGTGATGATTTTCTGGGAACTGAAACGGTCGACATCGTTCCATGAACGTTTTCAACTTCAGAATAAAACAAATGGTACAAAGCAATGCTGTTGGCCATCCAATGTCCATCATACTAAGACACAAAGCATTTGTTAACTCCTGAATAATTCTCCAACTGTGTTGTCTGACATGCAGGACTCAATCCTCACACTTTCCTCATCAATGAAAAATAATTAGGAATTGGATTTTGCTCAAAAATATTGTTAGCAAAACTCCACAGAGCCATTAGAGGTCTAAATATCTTGGGATGATTTCCAAATCCCTTTTGATGTAAATCCATTGGTTCTGCTATAGATATGTCTCAAACTTCTCCTTTGACCCTTTTCATATAAAAGCCTTGAAATTCTCTTCAAAAGGGTTTGTTACCCTGCAGAGGTCAGTAGGCTATTACGTATGGCTGACTCACATTTTTCCAAATCAGTCGACTTTTGGCCAAGAAATAACAGGTCAAACCAATGAATTTAATGAACTCTCCCAGACACAATGAATGCCTCTTGCCATTTGAACCCCAATAAAGGGATATGGGCAGGTCAGCCGGCCCTTTCAAGGGGTTTGTACACAAATGTGACAGAATGCAGTTGCTTCAGTGTCTGCGCTGACAAGTTGTTCAAAGTGCTGGGGATGTCAGTGATAGTGCCTCCATCCACACTGCCCCCTTTGTTCCCTATTTTGTGTCTGTTGCTCTTTCATCAACAGTCCCACACGTACAAAAGCGAAAGAATGCAAAGCGTCTTTTGCAATGTTCAATGTTTGCCTCATTTCTCTATGCCGAATTTTATGCTGTAGGCCAACATGCAGGAGACTTTATTGTCTGGAAAACAAAGGTGAATTACTGCGCAGAACAACTTCTGATGGTGACTCGCTACTCCTCCCTCCTTTTCACCACTTTACTTCTCTGATCCTCCCCTCTTGCCTCCCCTCATTCACTTTCTGCTTTATTCATTGTCTCTTTTTCTTTCTGAGTTTTCATTTTTGATGCTGTGATGTTTCCAGTAGGTTCAATTTGAAAATCAAAGGATGAGAGAACAAAAGGAAAATATATACATTTCCTACAGTTTCAACTTCTATCTGAAACTTTTGCAAAAGTATCAGCATCAAATATGCTTAATTGATGCAGCTGCCAAGCTGCTTTGTGCTTGGTCGAGAAAAAAACATCTTTAAACATATGGTATGTGTGTGTTCACTTAATTGAATCAATTGGAGGCCATGGGAAACCACCAAGGGGGGTAAGGGTTTGGGAAAAGAGAGGTCAAAGAGTTACAGCAGGAGGGAGGGGGGATAAACACTCCAAAAACTACTCATGTAACCATTACTTACCAATTTTCAGCTCAGGAGTTCATTATTACCTCATTCTTAGTGTGTTTCTCTCCACAACAGGATGAGGACGAGCTTCAAGGAAAACTCTTAAAGGAAGCTGTCTCAAAGACCACTGTGATTCCTTTAAGTTTATGGTTTTCTCATCAATGACCTCCTGCGGTTTGGCCTATTCCCTCTCCATTCATCTCACATTAGCCTCCTTTCAGAGGTCACTATTGCTTTTGGGATTTTTTAGGATAGAAATGTTTAAATGTCAATACAAACTTTAAAACATTTTAACATTTGATAACTCAACCATTGTCCTCCTGCCCACTTTTAAGGCACATGATCTCAAGAAATCTGGGGATGCATTTTCTTTTTTCAGTAGTTTCTGAAGTTTTTGTTTAACATTCCATTTGGTTGAATGGTGGTAGGCTACAAAAAGAATTGGTAGGCTACAACATTTTTTTTACCCACCCTTCAAAGGATGGATCTTAGTCTTTTTTGAGCATCATTTTCAGGGCAATGACTGAGAAATGTAGGGACATTTGCATTAGTAAGAACCGACACCCTGTATGATTTTCATAACTTTTCTTCTCAAATTTCTATTGCAGGCATTGTGATTTGAAGTCAGCTTTTGTTTGATTTTTTTCCCCACACTTTTTGGTTGTTTCATTTTACTTCTCTCCCCCCTCCCTCAATCCTAATGACCTCTGTGACGGCTTTTTACTCCGTCTCACACACACTGCTTTTGACTAAACGGGGAATATATGGCTCAGTCTCAAGAGTTATGACGTAAGCAGTGTGAAGAAGAGGTTTAGGCTAATTCAATGTCTATATATGCCCATATATGTGAGAGTCTGCGTTATGACGGGTCACTGCCCATCACACAGGGTCCCCCAGTTTTCTGCAGATGCACTCTATTCAGGAGGCGACACGCGGCGGGACGCTGCTGGGAGGTAGTTACTATTTCTCCATTACCATAGAAACTAACACACTAGCTTTCAGCTGGACTAGGCCAGGGGTCCACTGACAACAACTTTCACACTACTCTAAGTCCTGACAAAACCCCAAATAGATCTCAGTGCACTGAATAATACCCATTTGTACCCAGTTCAATGAGCTGCCAGCAAAATACTCAATGCTATAACACCAAAAAATAAGAGGCCTCCTTTTTGCGACACTTTTTATAATGAACACAATGGTGATGGGATGAACACTTGGGCACTGATATGGAGTGAAGCCGTCAAGTAAAAACTACATTTATATGGGAAATGCCAGCAACAGGTTATCAATATCTAGATCCATGTTTACCTGGTCCAGTAGCAGTGCAGGGGCTTGTCAATGTAAACTGTTTCTCTTGCTGTGTAAAGTGTTGAGGCAATGCCAGAAAATTCACAATTTACAATTTAGTCTGAATAGAATAGTTTGACATTTTAGGAGATATGGCTATTTTCTTTTCTTGCCAAGGGTTACATGAGCAGAGGGATACTACTCTAAAGTCTGTAAATATGAAGCCAGCAAGCAGCCGGTTAGCTTCACTTAGCATAAAGACTAAAAACAGGGGGATTAAAATGCTAATCTGGCCACTTTCCAGCACCTGAAAGGCTAAGGTTGAGTTTTTAATTTGTACAAAAAATGACAAGTTGTGGTTTCATGGGGGGCTATGCCAGACTTACACTTACTACCTAATTGGCAAAGTAACTGTGTCCCGTTTCTGTGCTTTGCTAAGCTTACTGGCTGCAGGCAATATAGCTTCTTATTTATCATACAGACAATATCTTGATTAATGTTCAGTTGTCAATGTGAAAAGGTTTGGATGTGGTCAGTCTAATATCTTTCTCTGCTGGTCTGTACCAGTAGGTCCTTGCTCGATAACACAGTTTAAAGGAGCAATACACAACAGTGCCTAATAGCAGCACATCCCTCAGGTAAACACTGATAGCTCTGTCAGTTAGCTGCGAGCCGAGGGCTCAGATGTCGCCATGTTGAGGGCCGTTGAGAAGCAATCGAAATGCTCCCAATCTCGTATTATGCACCTTTAATGCCATAAAATTCTATTCTGTTCTATCCTTAATGCATTTTGTATATATGGCATGGGAAATACAGTACAAGTCCACTGAACAAACAAACACTGATGGGGAGTGAAACAGTTAAGTAAAAACTTAACTGATGATGAATATAGCAAAAGCAGGTAGCAATATGTAAATCAGTGTGTTTGTGTACAGTATAGGTTGGAGTTAGTTTAATATATATCCTGTTTACATCCTTTTTGCTCTTCTGAAAATAGCTTCTGCAGCTGCACAACTCCCTGGTTTTAATGTCAGAAATGTAATTTTGTAATGTATGATGTATATATTACATGGTATGGGCAATAATTGGGCATTGTGGAAGGTACAAGGTCAGAGTTCACAATTGATCCTCTCACCCCTGGCAGGTGCAGCTCACAGGAGTGAGAGGAGGCGGCCCCTCGTCTCCCGCACCTCTTCACGCTGCTCAGCGAGAGAAAGGGAGGAGTGTAAATGAGTGCACTCCAGAAAGCCATCACCTGCTCCCTCCACCCTAAAATCCCCACTAACTCCACCAGACAGAGATATCCAACAACTCCAGCTCAAATGTCTCCAACTCTGGTTAATGAGAGAGAGAGAGAGAGAGAGAGAGAGAGAGACTGACAGAGAGAGAGAGAGAGAGAGAGAGAGACTGACAGAGAGACTGACTGAGAGGGAGGGAATGGGAGGGAGGAAGAGAAGGAGAATTAAGAATTTTAACTATTAGCATCCATGCAGTGATTTTGTTTTTTTGCCTGTTTTGTTGTTCTGAGTATGAATGCATCCATCGGCAGCAAAATGTACATTTGTCATGGCTATAGAGGGAACTGAATTGGACTGGGAAGGGGCATTGAGTTTGTGCGCACAGAGAGCCCAAGGGTGAGGTTGTGTATTGATGGGTGCCCCTCCCAGCTTCTCCCAGATTCCCCCTCTATTGTGACTTTGAGTGAATGTATCCTCTTGCTAAGGGCACTGGAATGTGTCTTCTCAACTCGTGTGATGGATGGGGCCTTGTTTTGCACTCCTCCGCCCCTCCCTCTGAATCCCTCTTTCTCTCCCTCAGCCTTTGACTCTTTCATTACATCCTTTTATTCGGCACCAATAAAAGTCAGTGATTCTTCATCAGCCGTTGTGCAGATCTGAGGGCCGCTGTTATTTTTCATCAGGAGTGTGTCACACATCACCATTCAGCCCCTCCGTCACACACATTCAGACACTGGCACAGAGGCAGAAGCAGGTGGAGATACACCATCAATGAATTATTCAAATGAGACACTGGGCATATCCTTTAAATTTAATTTAAATACTTGGTTAATGTGGTTTAGTGGGTCTCTATTGCCATTTATGCTCGAGGGTGATATACTGTTTTAGCATGAACGAGTTATAATAGTAGGTAGTAGTAAAAAAGATATACAGCTACAGCTACTATTAATAATAATGATAATAAAATAATAATAAACAAAATACCATAATAACAATGAATACAGACAACAGAAAAGATATCAGTCATTCATGCTCTTTCTTGTCGAGTTCATTTTTAGCCCAAATTGTAAAACCTTTCTAACCTTTAGGGTAATGAGAGCAGTAAAACATAAAATACTTACAATGACTACAAAATACACAAACTGTGTATTGAACATGCAGATCACTTATTAAAAGATGGCCTGGAATCTCATTTCCATGCAAATAAACAAACATAAACCAACATCACGCTCAATCAGTTCCATCGTTCGTCATGAAGATCTGACTGAAGATATGCCCGAAATCAGTCAACAATTATATTAATAAGACAAATGTCTCCAAAATTATGTATACAATAATAACACTGTAACGCATTATATTCCACTGCAACAAACTAAAAATAATAGGCGTAAAAGTATTTAATGCAAAAAATTGCTAGAGGTTGGCCAGAATGTGCCCTTTTACAGTTATATCATTGCAATATTATTACTGACTTTTACTATTACTGACACACGTAAGCAGCATATTAATGTTACAGCTGGTGGAGGTGGAGCACATTTTAACTACTTTATATGCTGTTGGATAGTTTAAGTACCTAAAATTGTACTTAAGTACAGTACTTGAGTAAACGTACTACTTCCTACCACTGCGCCAGATCATTTGAATGGATCACATCATAACTACTGTGTAATAAATCACATGGTCATATCTACCCAAAGAAAATACCTTCAAACAAAGGATTTCTTTGAATATTCTGTTTAAAATTGCACATCCTAAAAACAAACACCTGACAGTATTCAAATAATTTCCATTTAGATGTATGCATTACAACCCAGCGCAGCACTTCCTGTTTTATCATGGCATATGTATTCCCTCTGCCATTCACCATAACAGTTGAAGGCACCAAATATTTGCAGGAAACCTGTATTGAATATTTATACTTTTTATACTTTACTTAAGTATTTTTGTATCTTTCACTCTCATTATTTCCCCATTTGTTTTCCTTGTTGCATATCATCCCAAGATACCTCACACACAGACATATTTCCCATTGGTGGCCTTGTAGAAAGCGAGTGTGTCTCTATTTAAAAAGTATTATTCAACCGAGTGTTACATAAGAACCAAACAGAAGTCAGGCCTCGCAAATGAATCATCAGCTCAGTCATCATGCAAACAACCATCCTCTGGTACTTATAGCACTTTGTGACATTTTACACAATCTAGAGAGACTCATACACACCTAAATACAAGCAGAAGTATCACTTAGACAAATTATAACACATTTTACTCTCAGCGTTATGAAAATGTCAGTACTGACAGCAGTAGATGTAAGCAATGTAAAAGGTTTTCGATTCAGTTATGTTACTCTGATCACCATGCAGTATTATATATGAGATTGTATCATGAATATTAGGATAATTTTGCAATCACTTACCTATCGTTAGTTGGGATAACGTATTGGCAATATTTATCATGTACCTAATAAATTAAGCTCGAACATTTCAGAAAGGAAACTGTGATTACTTAAAGATATTGAAATGTAATTTTTTTATTAATCTAACAGACAGTTATTTTGTGTCTCAGTGTTTAAAATGAAACTGTGAATTTAGTCAGCTGATTGGCAATGGGAGGCATGTCTCTCCATAAAATGCTGCCATCCACGTTCATGTGGCTTGTGAGACATGCAGTCAGCACCACTCCAGCAGATGCAATGACAAATGTTTCTCCACTGTCTGACTCTTTAGGCCTGAATCACATTTGACCTTATCTTTAAAGTCATTAGTATTTTAGGATGTTTCTAATTTTCTGTTCACCATCATAAATTCCTTTGAGGGCGAAGGATGATTACAAACACATCTCATTAAGTTCAACACAATATAATGAAGCGTCACCTGAAGTCCAGCTGTCAGAGAAAAAGAAGTCTGGCTCAGCAAAAGACTTATTTATATATTATTTATTTATTTATTTACCAGGGACGTGCACAATAATCATCCGTTTCTACCTCAATGTAAATGTTCCAGAGTTAGCTGGAGAGCAAATTGTTGCCTGTAGTCCCTCGGCAGGTTATTACAATTTAGTGGCCCAATATTACTGATTACTTGTGATTGCAGGCTTGCTTTGCTTGAAGCCATTTCTTTAGGTAATTAGTGCTTTGTCTTAACTCAATAGGAAGACTGTTCCAGTAGTGGGAGGCTCTGACTGGGAAGACTTTGCCTTTGTTACCCTGCCACCACAATCCTTATGAACTGCTTCAGTGTGGGAGGTGCAAACCCAAGTAGAACCTTACAGACGAGGCCAGAATCTGCTAAATGTTTAAAACTAACAAAATTAAATAGATTGTGCATTTCAAATATATAGCAAAAATGATAGCAATTGGCCTTTCGGTCAAGTGTTTTTACTTTCTTTTTGTAAAGGGACTCAATAGGTTTCAGAGTCTGATATGTCCAGACTCTGCACGATGTGTGATGATCACAGATAATTCAACAATAAAAGAGGGACTTTAAAGTCGTATTATTATTGTAAACAAATGTATATGACATCAATAATGTATCTTCCTGCTTCTGTGAAGAAGTTTGGGAGTACATGTTGAGCTGAAATAGAACAGCCGCACATCCAGGTGTAATGTGAGCTATTATTATTACAGCACTTTGATCGAAAAAATGTAGGCATGCAGCTTAAACACATCAGTTGCAAGTGAAGTTTTGGCATATTATATAAAAAGTCCAAAGCAAACAAACACACGCACGCCAAGCAAGAAAGATAAAATGAGACAATTCCAATTGGTGTCAGGGATGATGAGGTAAACTACATATAACGTGTAACCTGCACAGGCAGGAGAAGATCATGATGGAGAAGCCAGCCCCATATTTCATTAATTGATCATAAACCACAGCAAGAAGTGGCCGATGCGACAGGTCCACAAATTAACCCATTTTAAATTTGAAACAGCTGTCTGATTTAAATGGAGGAAATGACAAGACAAGCACAACACGGAAGAGGTCTTACAACCACATGATGTGATATTCCCATTGTTCAACGGAGAATTATATTAATTGTTAACCTTGGAAGTATTATAACATTTTACTATCACATTTATTTGGTTTATAAGTTGAAACAAATAGATTTATTCATCCCTCTTGTCATATGAAAGCACAACATAGCATACTGTACACTGAGCACAAATAATTAACTTTCAGTATCTCCAGCGCCCTCTGCAGGCCAGCCACGAACACCCACACTGAGCAATATCGACTAAAACGTTTCTCACTATTTTTTGGCCATTTATTAAATGTTGAGATGAGAGATAATATTTAAATAAATATTTGTAATATTTGTAAAAAAAACTTAAACCATGTATAAATAAGTAGTGGGCAATAAAGCTACACAATTGTTTGGGTATTGTGGCCACAATATAATCTATTTAAATCCTCAGAATAACAGTATAGATTCTAGGGTAAAATTATTTATAAAAGAATGCCTAAAACCAAAGTTGAATTCTCAGACGCATGAAATTAATCCCCTAATTTAAATGTAGCCACAATCAGCTTCTGTGCATTATTTTAATCCCTAAAATAAAATGTCTTAGAATAAAGCTGCTACATGTTGCATTATGTCCTGGTGAGCTCAATTACAGTTCAGCATTTAGGTTGCAACTGCTTTGTTGAGTCCACGTCTTTCATTTATTGGTGTTGAAAGCACTCTGCAGCATTAAATCTGCACAATGGACTCATATTAGTTTTATTGTGCCGTCATCCTCATCTTGCTCCCACTTCACATCATTTTGCTAACGGTTGGAGGAACGATGGAGGAAAGGGATGAGAGATCGCTCATCTGGGCTTCTCCGCTTCAGGCGTAAAGGATAACAGTGTGCACAAGTTCAGGATATTTGGTGTTGTTTTGTCCCATGATGTCGGAGGGTCACATGGAGGCAGGGAGCCATCAACAGAGGCAGATTTAGTGTCGCCGCCCAGCAGCTGCTTCTGTTGCCTCCGGCTAGAACGGTGGCTCTCTCCTCCTTTTTTTTTTGTGCATAATTTTCAGAACTTTTAATGTTTAAAAAACAGGATTTAAATCAGGATTTACCATATTTTATTTCTAATTTTCTTTTGCCGTTGAATTTTAGTGGGAAAAAACAGGAAAAAGGCATTTGACTTACTCCACTTTAATTTAGATTTGTTTCTTCCAGCTTTTTAATTGTTCACCTGTTCTTACATTTGCATAATCTTAAGTGGCATTATTGTGATGGTTTTATAGTAATATATTTTATTGATGTGCATTATACACTATTCTTTTCTAAATATGTCTAACCTAAAACAATACTATGCTTTAGTAGTATTCTTAAATGTAACATCATTAAAGTAAATATCCATCACTGTGGATAATTTATCCTTGGTATCCAATTTAATATTTTAAGCAACTTGAATAATCAGAAAACATAACATTTTGGATATATATATATATATATATATATATATATATATATATATCTTTTAGTAAATGTGTTCTTCCTATATTATCTTCCATTTCATCTCTGCCAGGTTAGGGGTTGTGATTGTGAACATTTAAATATATATTTCTAGAGATGCTATTTGGAAAAAATATATAGTCTCATCGTTCAAAATTAAAACTTTAAAGAAAGGAACAAAAGGCTTTAAACTGAATATTATAAAGATGCAATCAGCCTTTTGTTATAGAGGAATATTGAAATGAAATGTACTTTCTCACATTTACAAAACAAATTGCACAAATTCAAAGGCATATCTTACAGATGTTATAAATTACACGGATGTGTGTGTGTGTGTGTGTGTGTGTGTGTGTGTGTGTGTGTGTGTGTGTGTGTGTGTGTGTGTGAGGCAAACATCTTTAATCAGTCCTCGTATAATCTCTTGAAGCACAGAAAAATGGCAGAGGCATTAAAAACATAAAAGGGAAAAAGGGCAGTAATGAATTTAGAGGAAAATGGACATTAATGGTATTAGCATTACTCATGTTCCATATAACAAATTATTGGAAATTTGACAAGCACACCAAATTATCTCCTCATGCCTGACGGGAGTGTGGTGAAGTCCTCTCTACCTGCTGAGGAAAGACAATTTCTGCTCATTTTACTATTTTTAACAATAGAACCAACCCATTAAGACAAATTAATGTCATTATCAAGTCTCTATGAAAATGACAAATACCACCGTTTCGAGCAGCTTTAGAGGCTATTGACAATAATGAAATTCGCTGTACAGGTACTGAAAAGAAACACTCCAAGTAATTATTTTCTAGTAGCTTGTTTGTCTGCCATCCGTTCATTTGCTTTCAGCTCAATTATCTGACTCCGTGAGCATGTGGAGGCGCATAGTGCTCTGCGGCCCACAGAGCGAGGGCCCTAATTGGGCAATTACCGTTCTGTTTCGGGGCTTTTAGCTCCAGTGGAGAGTGGAGGGAGACCGCGGTGTGTAAAAACCATGAGGACCTTACATGCACAAAACCACACACATACACTGTTTAAACAAAAACAAAACCCCACGTCCTCTATACACATAACACAGACCGATGCGGTGCAGCTTTAGCGCAGCTCATGCAACAAACACTAAAAACATGAAAGTGACACAAGCTGCATGCCAAAACACCGTCCTTTCAGCGACACATAATGCAGGTGCAACACGGAATTATGTGTAACTTTTCAAATACCTCATGTACATATGCCTTCTTCCAGGTCTCCCTTCAAACAACATCTCATCTGAGCAATCACCAGCCGTAAAAAGCTGAGAGTGCTTACTGTATAACCCTGCCGAGTATTTTCTGGGGGGAAAGGGTTCAACAGTAGGTACAACTTTAAAGTGTAGTGCATCATCAGCAAGCTGGAAACTACCAGACTAATGTCAGAGCTTAATAATCATGTTTCAGCAATGCTTTGGCCAATTGCGATAACTTCAAATGCAGGAAAATAAAATAAACTTTGTGGTGGATTCCTCTGTTCCCACGTCAAGCCTGCACAATGTCTTGGACACCAGAGAGGGACACAATAAAAGAAAAAAGGCCTGACTGAATGAGTGGAGAGACATAACTAATCCACGGAGGATACGAGGGATGAGGAATCAGATGCTGTTGCCTTCCCAGTTTCCAGATCCCAACCCAACTGAACACCTGTGTGTTAGTTCGCCCTCTCCTCCACCATCACTGAAACACCAAATTACATGAATATCTTTTGGAGGAATATTGTTCATCCTCCCACAGACTTCAAGAATGTTCATTTTGGCTGAACTTTTTTAGAAGACATGTTTCCTTTGATCACCCATCCGCTCATGGATTACATTTGAATCGTTCCGTGCCAGAGTCAAAAATAATATTTCGACAGGTACATGATGCATAAAAAAAGTATTTCTCTGAGTTATGTAAAATGGTTAAGCCATCCTACAAGCTCTCTTATAGCAACTGAATCTGTGTACATGTCAACTGGAAATTGAAGATGGATAGGGCTAACATAAACATTAAATCTGACTGAAACATAATGGTAATGCAGATTATTAGACCAGAGAGACGCTGCAGTTTCTTTAAAGTTCTAAAATAAACAGCTGGAAATGTCATCAGAGCTGTTTTTGAAGGGGATTTGATTTCACCTTCTCATCAAATCAAATAATGTATAGTATTTTTTTTTTTTTGCGATCAAATGTTTTTATTGAGCATAATCACACAGGATGGCGGAACACCAAGACATGGTGCCCTTTCAAATTACAAACAATATGCTGAGACAAAAGGAGTCTCTCAAAATAATGTATAGTATTAATATGCAGTTTGATATCATCACATTACATTCTGGGCATAGCTCATCTGTAGTAATGTGCAAAAACAGGAGCAAATTCTAGACTTTAAACCTGTGAGATAAAAGTTGGCACCCTGACCCCCCTTCCCTCCCCATCTCACCCTCCTCCTCACTAATTTTCATATTATCCCTGTGCTGTGCGCTCTCCCCCTCACTTTAACATTCTGTCACGCGCTCCCTGGATCATGTAGCTTGTGTTAATTAAACCCTCTTTCAGATCATTTTCTTGCTCAAGTGGCCTCAGTGCAGCACCCATTAGGCAGAAAGCTCTGTTATCTGAATTTCCAAATGTAGCTCAACATTTATTAAAGTGAAATTCATCCAGTAATTACCCGCCTCGGTATGCCCCATGTCTCCCTCTTACCTCCAGGGCCACCTGCTCAGAGACACCTCCAACTATTTACCAGCATGACGCAGGGTAATTAGACCTCTCTGACCCCGTCCACTAAGAGCCCGGTAATTGCGTTAATAAAAAAAATTAACAGCAGCAGCATGAGGATCATTCGGTAAAAATACCCGGTAATGAAGCATTAGCCTTGATTTTATTTGGATTAAAAACAGCTATAGGCATTTAAAGGTTACAATGTCTACTAAAACAATATCAAAGGAGAAAGTTATTTTTTTTCCATTTAATCTCTGTAAAATTATATTTTAGCAGAAAAATTTAGGATTTCCTCACAACTCTGCAATGATGGTACTTTTTCACGTGAAAATGTTTTTCAGACATATCCATGTTATTATACTGCACCTGCATAGCTCATGTTGCATAGCAGCAGCAAGTTGGGAGCAAACAACAACGACAGATGCAGGTGCACAAATTAATTGATGTGAGTTTTAACTTGGCATCAACACAGTTTGGTTATCAACAGCCTGCATTTTATTTTCTAGAAGAAATGTGTCCTAACCGGCTTCGCATTATCCAATGCTCAAAAAACCTCATAAAATGTCATCAGGCCACTTTTTAGAATGACTTAATAAAATCTCCTATTGTAATAGCATGTATCTCCAGTAACAGCTTCATATGCACCCTACTTCATATTTCACCATTTACCAGAAAGGTTCTATTTTCATAAACTCAGGAAGTTGTGGATTTCCTTTGTTTGTTCTTGCTAAATCGACAAAAGGTCTTGGATGGTATGCAATAAGGTCTATTCGTCTTTGCACTACAGAAATGTGTATTATCTGGCTCTGATTCAACTGGGTTTAGTGGTGTTGGATGTAACTAATTGGTATGTATTCAACATATTATCAGTAAACTTGTACCAAAGCTGCATGGTCTGTTATGTAATGCCCCTTTTCACTGCAGTTTGATGGATGATGATCAGTTGTTTGCTAACAGTTTTGATTAATATAATACAATTGTGTCAAAAGTGCCACAAAGACAATATAGTGCTTAGTGAAAAGCTATAGGTTGATTTTTTTCCTTTAAGTGTGATAGTTAAAACCAGATTGTGTCATGAAGCATTGTAAATAAGTAAATGTAAATAAGTTCATTAGGTGTATTAGGCTATGAAATGGTATTAGGCTAAATAAAAGTTTGAATGACTTAATGAGAAACTACCAAGTTTGATCGGCACTCCATATCAACTTGCCAGACTGTGTCAAGAGGTGTTTAAGATAATCATCTATATAGTGACATCCGATGGACAAATAGTGCAACTGCAGAAACTCTGTGACAAACCTGATTACAGACAGAATATGGTCAGCCTGTGAAACTATGAAGCCAAGATGAAATGTCGCCAACTCTCTCAAAATCCGCTGTGGTCCTTTTCAAGTCTGGTATCATTAACACATTGTGTTAACTTTTTGAATGTGATCTCCCTCCGTTAAGCTCAGTCTTAAGACTAAGCTGCATGTCCTCCTGGTTAAATCCTGTTCTCTGCATGACCATCTAAGGTCTCTGAATGTTCAGCTGGGACACCACTAACTTTATGTTGCATTTTCTTTCAATACATGGTCATGAATACCTGAAAACTGAAAAAAATAGAGCAGGTTTTTAAACTCAGATGAAATCAAGACTACTTCCTCATTAGCATATGAAGGTATTTGGACATAATGATCATCACACTTCATTTAACATCAGTCCTGCAGCTCTCGACAGGCTGCCTGTGGTTTCTCACATCGAACTGAATCCCCCCAGTGCTCGCTTATCAATGCTCCACACAGGGCTGTTTCTTTTCACCTTAACAAGACAGTCATTCACTTTGCTCCGTCATATCCCAGGAATTCGTTGCAGTTTCAAGAGACAGGAAAGGGAGAAAAAACTGGGGGATTAATAAGAGACAAAAGGTCACCAGTCATGCACAGCTGACTTTTTTTTTCAAGTACGCTGTTGTTGTAAAACAAGAAACAATCATGTTGTTGCCCACTTTTTGCTCTCATTTTGCTCCTTCCTCTCATACAGCAATCGTGGTGGGGAGAACACAGACATCCATTTTAAAGTCAATGGTCTTCATTCAGTTTTCATATTGATATTAAATGTATTTCATTAGTTTATAAAGCGTTGTGGTCTTGCACCAGTCTAGTCATCTGACTTACGAGGCATGAACCAGGACAACGTCTTTTTGGTGTTCCTGAAAGGAGAGAGTAGAACAAAACGGTTTAGGTGAGCCAGCTTTGAGTTTTTATGCTCCAAGCCGCCCGAGGACCTGAGATTATCTGACAGAGATATTTATTATATTGCACGAGGCCGGAGGCATTCTGTTTTTAGTTTGTCTGTCTAGTGAATGTGATATCCCAGGAACACCTTGAAGGAATTTCTTTAAATTTGGCATAAATGTCTACCTGTACACAAAGATGAACTCATTCGATTTTGGAGGTCAAAGGTCAAGTCCACTGTGACCTCACAAAACACATTTTTGACCATAACTCAGGAATTCATGAGCTAATTATGACATTTTCAGAATACTGTCCAAAAGGATAAAATGATGAAGTGATGATATTTTGGATAGACATGGATGTAAAGTGCAGCTCAACTGGATGGTGGAGACATGCGACCATGAGGCGGCAATTCCAGTTTCATCATTTACTTTTATTGGAATCTTGTTTTTATAGTGTGTTCTTGTGCATTGATCTTACAATGATTTACTGATCATTATTAATCTATTAAGTCTAATAATCAGCTTGTCAATACCTGCAAAGAACTTTGAATTGCACTAACGTGTTTGAAAGATGCTATTCAAATAAAGTTTGTTTAATATTTAGGTAACCTATTGTATCTGTAACATCTCATTAAAGATGTGGTGATGACCAAATATAAAATAAATGTCAACATCAGACTGGTAATGTGCCAGCAATTGTTCTATTTATGTATTCTTTAATAACTATCTTGAAAAGGTAATCTGCTTGTCATGGTCTCTTTATCATAAACATGTTAAAAAAGTTACAGACAAGTTTAATGCGCGATCAATGACAATTAGATTCTCATCTTGTCTGTGGGAAATGTATCTCTCTTCTGTGTATCTTTGTGTCCCCCGTTCAGTTCCTTTGGTTAAATGGTTGAATGGAGAGCTGCGCTGTGGCCTCGCTCATTACCAACTGGCTCTGTTAGTATTTACAGCATCGTGGCAGGTTGACCTCACAGTATTCATAGCTTCACACCTCACACCCATTCACTGTTAGAAAACAAACAGCGGCTGCATTGGCCCCCAATAAAGACCCGTTTCCTCTGAAAAGATACAGAAGGTTTTGTAGCTTGACTCAACCTTTTTTTGTTGGTGTGTTGCAACAATGTGGGATGAAGCAGAATCCAAACGCTAATTGGGAAATGAGGAACATCGCCTTTCCCATCTTGAATGCTCTTTCGGGCATCTTTTTATTTCGGATCAGTCAACCATACACAATCATCCACCTGCTACCTCTGAATGATGGACGTTTCCTTCTTTATTTTTTAAAGGTTCTTATTAAAAGAATTCAAATGGGTTTTCAAAGATGTGCACTTTGTGCCCCACAGCACAGAAACCCTACCAGGCCACTGGGGGATGGATTGTTGTGTTTGGCAGCCAATAAAAACACTTTAGTGTATGCTATTCAAAACAAAGTTGCTTTGATATGAAAAATATTACAACTTAAATAAGTCAAGACAATTGAGAACTGATAGAGAACATGGAACAAATGCAAAAATGATGCTTGACGTCTAACATTTAAAAGTAATCCATGTAGCACTGTGATTAAAGTATTTTGTTTCTAAATAATAATACAAATGTGGAATTCAACTAATTAAATAATAATCTGAATTTAAAAATAGTCTCAATATGGCAAGCGGCAATTATTCATAATGGACATATTTCAGTTGATTTATGGCTGAACTGAGAACTAAAATTAATCTGATGATCTCAGAGCCTCAAACCAAACTTCACCACAAGCTTCAACCTACATTTTATACAAACTATGAAGCACAACGATGGAGGAGAAACTAAATGAGAAGACACCTGTGTGATGAGCAGGTGATGGCGCTTTATTTAAAACAGTTGTTAACGCACTTCACCCCACTGCTTGAAGCCGAGGTTAAAGCCAAAGAAGAAAGCAAAGATTAGACTACCTTTGTGTCGAGCAGCATTAAACATATTTATCTTTTGCTGTTCATTTGACTGTGAAATCTTTGGAATCACTGTTTCTAAAGACCAATGAGTGAGGCTTATCATTCAACCCGCCTCAGGGAACGTTTATAGACATTTCGAGTTCCGAAAAAGGAGCATAATCGCAGCCCAGTGTTTTAAAATCAACTGTAAATGATAAAATAATATAGAGTAATTAAATGCTTGTATTTCAAAACATCTAAGTTCAATTAACAACAATAGCCTCTTCATTCAAGCCTCTAAAAGGGCTTTTCCTTTGAAGAACAGGCTGAGAGAAACAATTCTGTCAGACCCCCAGCCTCAGCATCGGCCTACAAAGGCCCATTTCTGAAAGGACGAGGAGTTCTGAGAAATAATAGAAAAGCAAATGTTGAGAAATGAGAGCTTAGAAGAGTAGAAATTGTTATAGAATCTGTAGGGATAGTATTAAATGCAATTCCCAGGAGAGAACATGAAAACAAAAGGCCAGCGGAGAGGGGCATCGGCTGAGGTCAAATTGTGTCAACCTGAGTTACGTTCAGATGAGCGCACTGAAGTTGACCTGTGTACCAAGTGTAAGCCTGCACTGGCCTGTTTAAAAAGCCCGCTTTCATTCCAGGTCCTTGATGTCATTATATCTCCAGTGGGCCATGTGCCTTTAGTTGACAGCCTCCTGGTTTGACGACATTATTTTTTTCACAGCCACCCATCGGTGAAAGCGTCCCCAAATTGGCTGCATTTGTGAAATGGCACATTTGTCATCTGGCAACAAATTAGACCATTCATAAATTTGGAACAATGACAAGAATTCCTGTGTTTGGACTCTAACTTTCAATGGCCTGTTTCAGTGAAAGGGCGCAGGCATAAATGACTGTGTATGAAATAGTTTAGCTTACTATTACAATTTATATGTGAACCAAAAACGAATCGCGTTACATGTCTGCATTCTTAGGCAATGCAACAAGATTTCAGTATTAAGCATTCTGGTTTCCAAGTTGTCTCGACCAATTGGAGCCGGCTTTGGTTGAATGCAGGCAAACAGTGAGGACTGGAATGTAATCTGGGAATCCACCAGCTATTGTCAGCTCTTTATCTTCCTATTGGTTTGAGATGTAAACCGGCACTTTTGAAACCATCCGCTCGTACACATCGTCTCTCAACTCCAAAGCTCGCATCGCAAGTTGCTAATTGGACTGTAAACAACAAGCAGCACACAGACACGGTACAATAACTGTCTGTCTCACTCCAGTCTATGAGATCAACCCCCTGATCATATAGACGGCCTAGAATATTTGGCAGGAGCTTCAGAGACAAAGGGGAATAACATGCTGATGTGATAAAACATTATGATGGCATTTGTTGAAGTGAAGAAAATCTTCTCATAGACCAGTTACAAATATACTGTATATTATTTCATACAGTCCAGCTCTGAATCAGCTGACTGCATGAATAAACCTGACCTCAGAGTTTGGACTTCACAGAGGGCTCTGCTTTGCTCATGTTGCAGGAAATACAACTATTATCATACATGATCACTTTAATAGACCAGAGAACCATATGCCGAATGGCCAAAGATAGGTCACTAACATCATACAGTCACATTGGTTAATGTTTCAAAACGTTCATTACAGTTTAATTGTATATCATCTCACACTCACACCACATACTCTGCCTGTGTCCTCCTAGCAAAAAGATGTTGGTGCCAATGAAAGTCAGTCAGACATAAACAGTAAATGTTACAGGAGATAATAATGGAGACCATGTCTGTCTCAGGAAAGGGTTGAGCTGCAGGTAATGTTCATATCTCTTCCATGAGATGTAGTGATATGTGTTTCTCATCTCATCATTTGACTAACAACCACTTAGCTGTTTAGTGCAGGAGGTATAATGTATTGTGGTTTACATACTGACTCTTTGCCGAGTGTTTCATGCCTTAACAAATAAGCCGCAGAACAACTGCAGTGGATGTTCATAACTCCAGTAGCAGAGGTTTACACTGACAGATTATCTTAAATACCAACGATATGTACAGTAGTCAACTAAAAATTCAGTGTGACTCTCAATTATGATATATTCTATAGTCTAAAGAATAAGTCTTGCAAAAAACAAAAAGTATAAGAGACTCAATTTCCAAAGAAATACTACTATTACTATTATTTGTATATTTTTCTGAATCAACATCTATTACAAGGAGACAGTAGGTTATTGTGTCATAAAGGAACATTTCCACCTGATAATGATGCCCAATTTGTTTAGTTAGATATCCACCTTGTGGTTAGAAAGTAGTACTACACCTCTTTTTTTTCTTCTTCTTTTTTTCAGTATGTCAATATATTTTAACTTCATCACTCTAACAAACTGAGTTCTTGGTAACTATTGCCAAAAAAATTAAATCGAAATAATAATGGCTGCCATCTTGCAATACTCAATGGATCTAAATAACCAAGTCAACAAGGAAGATATACAAGTATTACTGTGCAAATGTTACTGTTTGCCTCTAGGCAAAACAGATCAGCCACACATCTTCAATCACAGTCATTTTGCAACACTGATTTATTCTGCTGATATTCAGGAAATTGGACTTCATCTCACGTCTGTATGTCTCTCATATTAATGGGACAACAGAAGGCATCAAATGCTAATGAAGTATACATAAAGATAGTGGCTCCTGCTCTTTGGTTTAATGTAATGTCTCACTTCTAAATTGGTTAATGAATGTTAAAATGTACACGATGAGCAGTGACACGTTGAGCACTGAAAGCAATCGTTGCCTCTTGAGGGTAAAGAAGCATTTAATGTGTTAGTCCTTAGAGACAGGATTAGGGTGAGATGTTGGCTCTTGGGCTCAGGAAACCCAGGATTTCACACTTAGTCTGAAAACATGACGGCTGATCCAGATTTCTTAAATTGACATTTTGAACGAAGACGAAGTCTTGTTTGTTTTATGACGTGTGCGAATACAAAAGTTACTTAACTTTACCTGCCTGCACTAATCTAAATTGGGCCTTAAATAAAGCCGGCTACTCACTCTGCCCTCTTTATATCTCCATTAGAATTGAAGTGTTTGAAACTCTCGCGTGGCTGCACTTCATGGCCTCGTCTACTTTGCAGAGATACTGTCCTTTCTTCCTGCCACCCAACACACACGATGAGATTCCTCGGCGCACACAGTCACACAGGCTTTTAGACACTCATTAGCCGCTACTAATACAATAAGTGTCACCTTCTATTACATGGTGCTGGGTTGGATATCAGGATTGGAAACCCACCAAATCTCCACACAAGGGGCGCTACCCCCTCATGCACGGTATTGTCTTTCAGCCACAATGTCGAATTGTTTTCTCTTCGCTCTTTCAAGTCTGAAATATAAATATGGAAATATAGAAATATGCACAAACTGTCAACAGACATATAGACAATCCTATAGGATATCTTTGAGGGTGAACGTATAGCACATTCCTTTCGTTGTGTGGATCTTCCTGTTAACTTTGGGTTTTGTTTCAGGGCATGGCAGCTGTTTAAGGATCCACCGCCACCCCACCCCTTTTCAAGCCCTTTGTCTCGCAAATGAACAGCACATGCAGAGTTGTAAAAAATCTTAATTAAGACTCCTAATTCTCTGTGCTGTCGCCAGACCAAGGCTGTGCGCTCACGTGAAGCGCTGCTGAACACAGCATGACGGTCCATGTCGTTGGACAGGCACCGGCGGTTTTCTTGGCTTTCACAAAACATTGTGCAAGGGACATTTGCCCACAATCTGCAAATACAAAAAAAAACATTTGAGTAAACATGATAATTGTAAATAAATAGTTTTAAATGTTTTCATTGGTGGTGTTCTCTCTCATTAACAAACACAAGATTCTTCACTTCTCCAGTCTCGGAGAGTCAGATAAATAGTTTTCATGCACATGTTAATGAACGTTCCTCATTATACCGAGGAGCTGCAGTATGCTGTACATCACCACACACATAACAATGTGAAGTGACAAGTGTTTGCCACTGTAAAGGTGATTTCAGCTCTGGGTTTTGTACTGAGCCCTTTGGTTCGGAGGCCTCTCCCTCTGAGCGGTGGCAAAGGGCATATGGTCCTCTGCATGCAGCAGATGCCCTGAAGAAGTCTTGCGACAGATGAGTCGAAAATAAGCGTGACATGTGTTAAACAGGCGAAGCCCCACAACACTGACATATGACAAGATGATGGGCGTAGGTAATCATTATTGTCTCCGCTTAAGCAAGCAGTAAATATTCAGGGCTGATTTCTGTGAAAGCAAAAGCCATAATACAAATCAGCCTGAACAGATTTTCATTAATGATTGAGGTGTTTGAAGAGATTGTGAGCAGACTCAAACACGGCGGGCTGGTAAAGTGAGAACTAGTGCTTAACTGTGCAAATAGCCTTGTGCATCGATAATAAAGATTTTAAGTCAACCATTAGTGTAATTTTGAAAACTATTTCAATAATAACGTTCTAGATTAAGGTGTCTGAGTTCATAGATTCTTTCCTCAGCCACTTGTACTCGTCTCCACACCCTAACAGACCTTCGACCTTGGTCCTTCCTGCCCCACATAGGTGCCAACGATGGTGAGTTAGGCATGGGAAGGAACATGCCAAGGAGGTGCCCCTCCTCCCCTCCCCCCTCTACCCACCCTCCAGAACCATTTGGACCACAGGGAATGGGTTAATCACATTAGAGGCCCAGAAGAGAGATGGGAAGTAGACAGTACCGTGACAGCCGGGGTAGCACTGGCAGGACTAATCCCGTTAGGCCGAGGAAAAAGGGGGACGCCATCGCGCCTACGAGGCTGAGAAAGAAAAAAACATTTTCCCAGGAATGAGTTCACCTGTATGGTAACACAGAGAAGTTGGCCTGTTGATGCCTATTAGAAGAAACAATTGCACTTGGCACATACAAATGTTTTTTTCATGCTGGGCACCAATTTATTGTCAGCGCGTGAAAAAAAGAAACCGCAGCAGACAGTGGCATCGCATGAGATCCTCTTTCATGCCACGGTGAAGCAGCCCCTTTCAACTCGGTGCTGTATCTCCCAAACAGTGAGAAGATGGGGAGGGGTGCTGTAAGAAGGATAGAGCTTACTTCATCTGCCATTGTAAGTGCACCCGAGTTCAACCTTAATGTAAACCTTTGCAGGCAGGATATGAATAGGATGCTCTCTATAAAAATATATCCTGCTGGTTAATCCGGCAGATGGCCACAGCAGCGGACACTACAAGCGCGGCTGGCCACTGCAGGAGTAACAGGGAACGTCCGATCAGCAGCCACTGTTCAGCCTGGGAGATGTGGAATCAAGATTCTTAACTCCCCTTAGCAACGCTGGGAAACAGAGCCGTCAGTTTAGATCCATCAAGTTTCTACTTAATCTCGCCCACCACTTTTTTCTCTCCATTTTCTCTTTTTTTGTATCTTCCCCTTTTGTTGTGGGGATTAAGCCAAGTGGTAAAACAGTGATTTAATGATCTTTCCATGGCTATGTGCACCACTTAAACCATGAGACAAACAAGCTGAGGCATTCTAAGAGTCACCCCCACTAAAGGCGGCTGCTAAGGAACTGTGAGGCTTTTGATACGGCCTTAAGCTCTGGCTGATTATTTTTCCCACTGTCGTGGGATGTGCCGCACTCTGCTCTGGGAAAATTTAAGGTTTTGTGTATTGTAAAGGCCCATTGTAAACAAGATGAGAAGAAAACTGTTGAAAAATTACTTGATGATGGCTTTAGATTAACAAGGTATGGTGAATTTTAATGATTTGTTAATGCAGAAGAGAAGCGGTTCTACTTTATTAACGCATGAGAAAAATATTTGAAAATTAGATACATATAACTATTTGACACAGTTGTGGTTAATTATTTTTTACTTTAATTAATTGAGTAAACTTTAGTGATAAACAAACCCCCAAAAAGCCAGGAAGTGTACATTGAGGTGTTATTATTATTATCATTATTATAGGCAAGTTTAAGAAATAACTTTGAGGCTTAGTGGTAAGGCCACAAGGACGAGAAGTTCTAAAACAATAAGTGCAACGCATAAAATCTCAATATTCTTTAATATTTCTATAAAAGTGTTTCAAAAGTTCATCTCTTACCTAGGATGTCTCAACGGATAACTCAAAAGCTGCTCCCTAGCTGATCATGTAGCTGATCAGCAGCGGGATCTATTCAATAAAGAAACATATTTATTAAAGGTACCCTAACAAATGAATGTAAAACACATCTACAGAGATATGATCCTATTGGGCTGCTTACAGCTGTCTTTAATGGCATATTTAGTCATTTTTACAGTCATCTAAAAGAACATACAGTATATAACTCACAGATAAACTGCTCATTCACTTGTGCTATACCAAAAATAACCAAAAGATGGCACCAAGTGAAAAGCAAAGGTATAGAGTATGAGCTGCAGATGACTAATAAGTGTGGCACCTAATGACCAGGTGAATACTACAGCCCTGTGTCATTTGAGACTTAACTTCCCTTCTCAGTAAAGTTTAAAGGAGTGCTCCAATGATCTGGTATTTCCATGAAGGTGGGGCACTCACAAAAATGTCAAAAACAAAACAAAGGAGGCTGATATGTCCTGACTTGTAGTCCTTAGTATGGATCAAGCACAAATAAAGCACCAAACTACACTTTCCATATTTAAATGTATACTGTCAATGTGAATTATAGATTACATACACAAAGTCCTCTTTGTGACGAGTAAACTAACTTGAGCTGAACTTTAATAAAATGCCGGTAAATGAGCAGGGCTGTTATGGAGCCCTGACTCCAACAGCCAAAGTTTCCAACACACCGAATGAAGCATTTCAATGTTTCATAACTGCCAGATATGGATACCTCAAGTAAAGGGGTCCTGAATCACTTCTCCCCATGCTCGTCTGATTACTCCCACTTTGCCAATGCAACTCTTTAAAAGTTACTCATAATTTTAACAAAGAAACTACACAATACTTTCTTTTGATACGGTCAGACGGCGCTGAATGAGATTCTAACTCTCACCTCAAAGCTAAATGTGAAAACGTGAGTGTTAAGGATGCACACTGATGCTCAGTGTGTGTAGGTGAGCATGTGGCTCACTCACTGGGTAATAACTGACAAGGCATTGGCAGTGATCCGTATGGAGTAGGACTAGAAAGCCATAATAGGAGGACAAATATCGGAGGAGAGGCAGTCTGGGCGTCGGTGTGTAATGGATGATAGAGGTGTTAGTGTTTGGGACGGTGTGTGGTAAGTGGGTAAGCTGGTGGTGTGATACCAGCAAGGTCAATGATGGTGATAATGGGGAGGGTAAGTACTGTATTGGGGTTAATACTTCTGAGCTGGCCAAGAGATTATGGCACTATATAAAATATGGAAGACCCCTCAGGGAAATGCTTTGCTCCCATTGCTTAACAGCAAACAGATGTCATCAAGAGTGCATGTACCAAAAGACAGTCAGAGATAGAGGATATCGGAGGTGTTCTGTGTGTAATTGGTTGACCATGACAGAAACAAATACTGTATGTACGTTAAAATAAAGCTTTGGAGATATAATCCAATGTGAGGCTGCTCTTCTTTTTCTGTCACTGCACTTAATATAGGATGGGAAAAATATGCAACTAATTTTTCTGCATCCTGATTAAAGTCACATCTAAACGTCAAGAGAAAGTTATCAAAAGCTTTTGTTGCCTCTTTTTGGATTTAAAATGGTACTCCTTACAATACAAAGCATTACATGGTCAAGCCTGAGGAATAGTTGAACATTTTTAGAAATATATTTTTTGCAAAGAGTTAGACAAATAGATGCAACTCCCACGCCTCTAATCTTAAGGACGAGTGGAACCAGAAGCCAAATCTGTGTGCACCTTTAACCTTTTTGTGCATTCCTCCCTTTGATGTTGTGGGTTGTACACTTCCTGTTTTCATCCACTGTCTCTTCCACCCCTCTTTCCCCCCTTTCTTCTTATTGTAATGCACTTTGTAACTTATGTGAAAAGGGCTAAATAAATTAAGTTTGCTCGCTTGTATAAAATGCCCCCTGAGCACTAATGCAAATAAGTTAATTTATGCTACTAAAACTAAAATGGAGATGACATCGAGACAGTTGCATGAAACAATGTCTCTGTGAAACAAACAATACTCCCGTAGCACTATGTTTTGTAGTACCAGGGCGTATTTACTAAGATTTAAGCCCTCATATCTGGGTTACATTAGTCCCTCCCGCAATCCAGATGATGCCATCTGTGAGAAATCAAATGCAAATGAAATGCTGAGTGTCTCTTTTCCCGATTAATCCAAGTTGTCCCAGATGACTACACTGATGTTGCGTTATATAAATTACATTTTTTTCAGTTTGGGACTCTTGGTCAGACAAAATAAGGAATTTTAAAACTTGATGTTAGGGTGTTGGAAAACTGTGAAGGGCATTTGAGCTATTTAGAGACTTTTGCAGCCTTTAATTGATGAGTTGTTACTATAGTTAGAAAACACCATGTTAATATCCAATTCATAGAAGGCCGCAAGTTACTTATATTCATAAAAACATAGGAATTATACATCCGGAAATAAAACACTGGATGTCAAGCGGCTGGCATGATGACTGTGATTGGATGACTGGAGTAAATCTGTTCGCTAAATCCCTTAAGGCTCAAGCTGTGATTTGGACCCGAGGGATTTGTTTTCAGAGTGAACTCCGCCCTGCAGAGATGACTACAGTCAATGTCCAGCACACGACTGCAGCCGGCCAGCCAAGGGTTTGTTTAATTTGGATGAAACAGCTTGCACCAGACTTGTACTGCTCCCTCTCGGCGTGTTGACGTGAAAATAAGCCTCTATGGTAGGATCCGTGAGATACATTTGTGTTTGTTTTTCTGCTTTTTAGATATATGTTTCGTGTCCGTGTATGATTGAGTTGTCTGCTGTTGGAGCAGTGAGGTGTTGTGCCAGCATGTCGGTAGTGGCAAAGTGCGGTTAACGCTCACGCAGTGAATTATGGGAAATCCGCGCTCACGTGCCACCCTGAAAACACTTGCTTAAATTTGAATGACAATTTAGTATTATTCATAAATTCAGTTTTTGTGTGTGATTGGGGAGGAGTATACATATTTTAGGTTATTTTAACAAAGTAATTTTACTTTTTGGGGGGAATAAATAAATAATTTGTTGTGGAAGCTTTAATTTGTCAATTTGATTAATTAACACAAAAGCATGTTTTTGCTATATGTAGCTGTGAAGCACTTGATTTGCTTGTAAAAAGGTATTTCTTATTTCTGCCATTGCGACATCAATATGGAACAAACTGCTTGTTAGGCTTCAATTGTAACGGTCTGTTGACACTATTGAGATAGAAACCAAAAACATTACCCCACATTTATGACTTCATATTAGGCTTAATATTTGTTAAAACGCTAGAAGGTGAACCGCATGTTTGTGTTCATGGCTCCAAGCTCTCACTGCCAATGATGCAGCTCAATACGTTCAGGGTTCGGTCTGACATGTTTGGTGCACCGAATATGAAAAATTATGGTAATTATGGTAAGTTGATGTTCTTATTGTTATAGTGTGCTGGCTGTTCTCAACCTATAATTACTGGCAATCACTCAATCTCTTGTTTCAAGTCCATTTAATACAGGAGTGTAAAGTGACTTGCAAATGAAATGGAAAACTGCCACATCTGTAGTCTTCACACACCCCCCCCCCCCCCCACCCCCACCACACACACAAGCACGCACACACACACACTCAAAACAGCTGTGATGAGCATGTTTCATCCTAATAAACATGTAATAGGTGTACCACTTTGATAGGTGGTGATAAATTGTTCATTCAAAATGTAACAAAAATCAGGAAAAGTTTCATTTTGATGCTGTCCATTACACTTTTAACAACTCTTTTAAACTAATATAATCAAAACAAAAAGTTAGAACAGTCTGCTGACTTAACACGTTAATTTAATTGAAATAGACCATTACAACAGATAAAGAATATACTATTTATATATATTTTATTGGAATTGATTTGTATTTGACACTTATTGTATTTGACAATTCTAGAGAAAGTACAGACATAGTGAAAATCATTTACAATACAGTATTACATGAACCTTTATGCAATGCATAGGTCAGTTTAACATGAATGCATTTAGACACTTTGTTTGATACACTTGATGTAGCTTTATGAATATGGTTTAATGTGTCCATAGCTCTAGTCTGCAGGTAGTACTGTGGTATACAATGAGCTGTCCTCTGTCCCCCAGCAGGTGCCGTGGCCGAGATGTGAGAGTAGGTCATGCCTTTGCTCAAGAGAAACATTCAGCCTCGGCACCTGTGCCACGGTGCAGTGCCTGATGGGATTGGCAACGAGCTGGAATGTGTAACCAACAACACGCTGTCCGCCATCATCCGCCAGCTCAGTAGTCTGAGTAAGATCACTGTTACTCATATTTAGTTTGCATTACAGCATGTTCAGATGCTTTTTTAATGTGAGGTTAGTGCGGGAGGGAAGCTGCTTTTGAACAAATCCACCCAAATGAGCATAAAACAAGTTATTCACTGCATTAGGAGTGCTTAAATGGTCTTGATCAGAAGAATACAAAAATACCATTTGACAGTGTTCGACTATAACTTTTAGCCCAAAAAACATTATTCTCCAACACTAGTACTGACATCTATCTACTGTACACTTAAATCAGCCAATTTGTAATTTGAAATATGTGAAACAGAGTAAAATGTGGAGGGAAAGACAATTTTGGGAAGCACATTTACTCCTGGACATCTGAATGCTCTGATTAGTGTGTGTCTGCGTGGACTTAGTGAAGTTACAGGAGCTTAGAGCTTACCGTAAAGCTTTGTATCACGGGCAGATAGGATGGACAGTGAGTGGGCGGAGACACAAACAGAGGCAGTCTAATGATAGCTTCCACATTAGGTGGATCAGAGCTGTTTGACGTGTGCCATTAGTGTGGTTGTGGGCAGGGCCCAAACACTTAACGTGTGTAATCTAGAGAAATAGAGAGGATCCAGAAATGTACAAACATAAGATGTATTTTCCTGTCTCATGCAATATGTTGCACTTATTTCTTCACCTCAGAGGTTTGAAACACCTTTCAATGCTTCAGCATCTATAACAATATGATTCAATGTGACTTTCCATAGCATCTATAACAGCTTCCTTACCTTCCCTGCTGGTTCTTTGCCCTTTTTGCAGGTAAACATGCAGAAAATGTTTTCGGGGAGCTTTTTAACGAGGCCAACACCTTTTATGGGCGCGCCAACTCACTCCAGGACCGCATCGACCGCTTGGCCGTCAAGGTCACCCAGCTGGACTCCAGCGTGGAGGAGGGTTAGTTCTGTGGAAATCCTCTGTCTGTGGATTTAAAGACTTATTTTCATTGTCACATGCATTGTATTCAACTTTAAACTCTTGTCTTGCTGTTTCGTAGTCTCTCTTCAGGACATTAACCTGAGGAAGGCGTTCAAAAGCTCGACTGTCCAGGACCAGCAGGTTTTGTCCAAAGACAGCACTCCGAGCTCAGTGGCTGAGATGCACAACAGCAGCGACAGGCCTCCTCCCCTCGGCGACCTCACGGCCTACAGGTGCAGCATGCGTTGTAAAAACTACAACTAAAACAATGATGAACATGTTCAGTCCTCTCATTGTTTTTTATTTGAATACAGAGAGGATTCCACTGATGCCATGAAATTCTACTCTGACCCGTCGTACTTTTTTGACTTGTGGAAGGAGAAAATGCTTCAGGACACGGAGGACAAGAGGAAAGAAAGGAGGAGGCAGAGGGTGAGAGCTCACCCTTACCCACTGCTTTATTCGTATCTATTTGCCAAGTGGGTAAGTCATCTCCTATTTTCTGTCCCTTCATCCATATTTCCCAGGAACAGAAGAGGTGTGTGGAAAGCAGCACCCTTCAGCGCGAGGTGAAGAAGGTGAGAAAGGCTCGAAACCGCCGGCAGGAGTGGAACATGATGGCATTCGACAAAGAGCTTCGTCCAGATCACCGCCATCCGCAGAGTCTTCCTCGAGGGGCATCATCTGAGGGCTCTCTCTCCCCGGACGGCAGGTTAGTGCTTATTTATATATTATATAATAGAAAGTAGAGATGAAACCTAGGTAATTGATGTTTTTAAATGTCACAAACTGCACAGCTCTGGAGACATTTTTTCCACTGAAAAGTTGTTGCATCTACTCTTTCTGAAACAGTATATTAAATATTTTGGGCTAGTTTGATATTCACTGGCAAGTCACGCAGCTGTGTGTCCACCATGAAAAGTATTCGGGTTATACTGTAAAAATGTAAATAATTAAATATGATAATTTTTTTTCTGATGACATTACATGTTCTCTATCTATCTGTTCCTATGTTACCTGTCAATCTTTTTTTTAAATAACTGAGAAAAGTACAATTGTATCTTGAAAACAGACCTTTGAAAAGGTGTGATATATGCAAAGATATGATGATCAAAGCAAAACGTACAACAGTGGAAATTGTATTGAAAATTAAAGACAAAGATTGGGAGGAATGAAATATACAATGTACTTTAGTAGGAGGGGTTGATCCTATGAATATGACCTTGTGGCTCAAAGAGCAATGCCACTGTCGTGTAAAGCTTGCATTTTTATTTCATAACAACAAATGCACCATCTGGACATGTGAAGCTCTCTGTTTTTCTTTGTTTATCCAGGCCTGACCTCCTGGGATACCCTGTCCCTCCAGTGCCTTCCCAGGCGGCTTGTAATCATGCTCAGTCACGTGATCACGTGTCTGGCAACGCACACCCCTCACCACCTGTGGAGCATGAATACCACAGCATTGACTACAAGAGAGTAACCTATGCCGCAGCAACAGAGCTTCTCGCTGCGGACCGAATGAACGGTTCAACACATCCACCTGCAGATTACAAGTATGTCTTTGTTGCATGATCAGATAAAGAATTACATATAATATCTTCTTTCCACAGTAGCATAATCCTCTTTCTTTCACTGTCCAGCAGCTCTCTCCCCCCGCCTCCTGCCCTGGGCTCACCCATCCCATCAGCCCAGACAGCCTTTGGTTATCCTCTGGTTGCGCTACCACCAACATCACATAATGGAGTTTTGCATGGAGGCCCAGGCTACCCACTCCCACCTGTACCTCCTCCAGGGTTGCACATGTTCCCTCCTCCACCTGGACCCCCACCTCCACCCCTCCCTCCCCCAGTTCACCGAGCAGGACACGGTGGAGGTGGCGGTGCTGAGACTAAACCTGTGAGAGATGGGAGAAGTGACCTGTTGTCCGCCATCCGCATGGGTGAGTCGGGGTGTTGGCATCGTTTTTGACTTTGTGTGTTCTGTGTGTGCGACAGGTGAATAACACGTGATCTTGTGTGCTCTTATCAGGCATCCAGCTGAAGAAAGTGCAAGAGCAGCAGGAACAGCAGAGCAAGCGGCAGCCGGTGGGTAACGACGTGGCCACCATCCTGTCTCGGCGCATTGCGGTGGAGTACAGTGACTCTGATGACGACTCTGATCTGGACGAGAACGAGTGGTCGGATTGACGGAGCCCAAAGTGTAGAATCTAGCTGAAGTGTTGCTTCATTGCATCTTCAATACAAATAAAGCAAAGCTGTGAACCACTCTCTTTGGCTCCACCTAGTGGACTCTGCATGCCACCGCTGCCAGAGCGCCGTTACTTCATCTTGCATTATTCAAGATTAGCTTTTCATGAGGAAATTGCATGAGGGTGCAATTTGTACCATTCTTCGAAAACAGGTACATTTTCAGGTTCACATTCAGAAGTTATGAGTTCTATGATCCCTTAACGTTTAGTTTTCTGTCACTGATTAAATGTGAGCCATTAGTTTTCTCACTTTGAAAATCTAAACTGTGTGTTAATAAAATGTCCTCTTCTGGTAAAGTGACACCTTGAACACACCATACTCATTGATGAAATGTGCAGTAGACCCTAAAACTGATGTCCAAGTTCTAGGCCTTTTTTTCACTGAAGACTTTCTGAAGTTGCAGTAGATAATAATAAATAAATAATTGATTGGCTGTATTCCATTAAGCTGCTTCAGTTTCAAGATCCTGGTAATGTGCACCGCGACTCATTGTCACACTAGTTTACTGGGACACTTGAAAAGAACAGAGGCATCATTGAAGTTATAAGTATCACATGTGCTTTTCCTAATATGACCAATTGAAATGTCTAATATGGAAAAGGCCTATTATTTATAATCAAGTGCATCAATATATGAAGTAAAACTTTGAAGGATTTCAGTATGTATTTTCAACATTTTATGAACTTACTTGGACCAAATGTACCCCTCCCGATATTATGTAATTCCATGCAACATTATGTAATTGCTACCTCAATCTGTGACCATTTCACTACCACGGTATGTGTAGTAGGGTATCATGACCAGTCAGAATACAGTTTTGTTCTGCCATTAAATTCTTATTTATTGTGATGTGTCTTTGAAAATGTGGACATATGATTTTAAAAAGTCAGTATTAGCTCGAAAATTGTGTCGTGATTTTCTCCTATTTGACTATTTCCTTCTTCCTCATCATCTTCCTCAGTTTATATAAACTGTTTCTGGGCACCATCATCTAATAGTAGCTATATTTATATTATATGTATGACCTAAATAGTATAACACATCATAATGTTTTTTGTATTCATATCCAGATATGCAGAAGCTTTATTATTTTTGTAATATGGACATATGTGTCTGAAATAAAGTTGAATTGACTTGAAAATAAACATTGTGTGAGTGGCAGGCATTTAGTTATTATCTTGAAGCTGTTGTGAATTGTTCCATTGGTTAAAAAGCACAGTTGTAGCTGATAATCCCGACAAACATATACATGAATTTGTAAATATATTGTTGTTGTACCTTGGTTCATTTATTTGTTACGTGTGTATTGGTTTATATCCAGCAGAGGTCAGTAATGCGCCTGGTGGAGGTTTAGACCGGCGGAACTTATCGCCGACTGGGAAACTACTGAGCTGCGGACGCCATTTTGGCTCCACGGATAGCCCGCCGAGGTAGTCCAGGGGAAACCAGCGGAGCCACAATGGAGATTTTTTCTTCCCGTGACAGTCCTGTGCCTGTCAGGTGATTAACACAGTGTAGCTCCTCCTCAACCTGCTGCGTTATAAACGAACCCGGAGAACTAACATACACATTGAGACACGGTAAGACATTGATATCATATGAGCTTCTAACCGTTTGATGTTTTCTGACTATCTTGGACCAAATGTTATCGTCAATGTAACGTTAGCGTAACCTTTCCGTGGCGATGATGAGGACAGCTTGTGTTTGCTAGCCGGAGGCCTGATCAGATTTGCTCTCAATGGTGCGTGTCTGCAGTGAGACGCAGTATGACACCATCTCGATGGCTGTCACACTCGTGACTATCTCAACCTTGTCTTTAACCGTGGATGAAGGGAAAGGCCTTAACTCTGTTAGCGTTTGACCTTCCTCTGACTTGGTCATTGTACTGTACTCATGATCGAATGCACTTAATGTAAGTCGCTTTGGATAAAAGCGTCAGCTAAATGTCATGTATTCTGTAGAGAGCACCGTGCTCTCCCTGTGAAGTGGGATGTTAATGCCCATGTCATCGTGAAAGTATAAAGTACGCTGACATATTTGCACTGTAACTAACGTTATCATTGGCTGAGGTGCGATGGAACTGCGTGTGTGCGTGTGTGTGTCCAACGATGTTAAAGATGTGTCTGCTGACTTCAGTTTAAATTGGCAGCATCTATATGATACATATTTGTGTCTCATATACTAGTTCCTCATGTTTTCCTGTCTCATATACTAGTTCCTCATTTGTTCTTGTTGCAGGACAGAAACTATCAAAATGGATACCTCAAACCTTCCCAAGATCCAGGATGAGGAGCGAGAAAGCGAGTTTGGATTTGTTCATGGAGTTTCTGGACCAGGTCTGTTTCATGGCCCCTTTTAAGCCACGTTATTTTGTATGTATTTGAAAAATCTAATTGCATTAATAATAAAAATTCAAAGCAGTTTAAATGTTTTGCAAACAAAATGTAAACAAAACGGACTAACTACTCGTATATAATATTTGGATGGTTTATAAATTTCAGCATAAGTCACCTTCCAACGGTTTTGTTCATTACATTTTCCTTTTGAGGATAACCTTGCAGTTCTTTATAGCACTTGAAGTCAACTAAGGGTCTATACATTTGTTAACTCCATAAAGTGTCATTGTATAAACGTCTGTATTTCTTTGACAGTGGTGACCGCTACTGCGATGGCAGGAGCAGCCATGTACGAGCTGGTTCGCGTAGGTCACAATGAGCTGGTGGGAGAAATCATCCGTTTAGAGGGAGACATGGCAACTATCCAGGTCTACGAGGAGACTTGTATCCTTTCTGCTGACATATTACCCACCTCTGATATACATGTAACAAATCATGACCATGAGCTTAAGACTAGATTCACATAATGAATGTTACAAAAGATACTTTTTAGAGCTACTTTACAGTGCATCCGGAAAGTATTCACAGCGCTTCACTTTTTCCACATTTTGTTATGTTAGAGCCTTATTCCAAAATGGATTAAATTAATTATTTTCCTCAACATTCTACACACAACAACCCATAATGACAAAGTGAAAACTGTGTTTTGCAAATCTATTAAAAATAAAGAACGAAAACATAACATGTACATAAGTATTCACAGCTTTGTTGAAGCACCTTTGGCAGCAATTACAGCCTCAAGTCTTCTTGGGTATGATTCCACAAGCTTGGCACACCTATTTCTGGGCAGTTTGTCCCATTCTTCTTTGCAGAACCTCTCAAGTTCCATCAGGTTGGATGGGCAGCGTCGGTGCACAGCCATTTTCAGATCTCTCCAGAGATGTTCAATCGGGTTCAAGTCAGGGCTCAAGTCAGGGCTCTGGCTGGGCCACTCAAGGACTTTCACAGAGTTGTCCCGAAGCCACTCCTTTGTTATCTTGGCTGTGTGCTTCAGGTCGTAGTCCTGTTGGAAGATGAACCGTCGCCCCAGTCTGAGGTCCAGAGCACTCTGGAGCATGTTTTCATCCAGGATGTCTCTGTACATTGCTGCATTAATCTTTCCCTCAATCCTGACTAGTCTCCCAGTTCCTCCTGCTGAAAAACATCCCCACAGCATGATGCTGCCACCACCATGCGTCACTGTAGGGATGGTATTGGCCAGGTGAGGAGCAGTGCCTGGTTTCCTCCAGACATGACGCTTGGCATTCAGGCCAAAGAGTTCAATCTTTGTTTCATCAGACCAGAGAATTTTGTTTCTCATGGTCTGAGAGTCCTTCAGGTTTTCTGCAAACTCCAGCCGAGCTGTCATGTGCTTTTTACTGAGGAGTGGCTTCCGTCTGGCCACTCTACCAAACAGGCCTGATTTGTGGAGTGCTGCAGAGATGGTTGTCCTTCTGGAAGGTTCTCCTCTCTTCATAGAACAACACTGGAGCTCTGTCAGAGTGACCATTGGGTTCCTGGTCACCTCCCTGACTAAGGCCCTTCTCCCCCGATCGCTCAGTCTGGCTGGGCGTCCAAGAAATTTTTCTGTACCCTTCGCCAGATCTGTGCCTCAATACAATTCTGTCTCGGAGGTCTACAGATAATTCCTTGGACTTCATGGCTTGGCTTATGCTCTGATATGCACTGTCAACTGTGGTACCTTTTATATAGACAGGTGTGTGTGTGTGTGTGTGTGTGTGTGCCTTTCTAAATCATGTCCAATCAACTGAATATAGCACAAGTGGACTCCAATCAAGTTGTAGAAACATCTCAAAGATGATCAGTGGAAACAGGATGCACCGGAGCTACATTTTGAGTGTCATGGCAAAGGCTGTGAATACTTATGTACATGTTACGTTTTCGTTCTTTATTTTTAATAGATTTGCAAAAATTAGCAAAAAACAGTTTTCACTTTGTCATTATGGGTTGTTGTGTGTAGAATGTTGAGGAAAATAATTAATTTAATCCATTTTGGAATAAGGCTGTAACATAACAAAATGTGGAAAAAGTGAAGCGCTGTGAATACTTTCCGGATGCACTGTACGTGATGATAATTGTGTGTCTGTGTTTTGAAGACTGGCGTGTCAGTTTTGTGGTTTACCTTAACTTCATGCCACAGCCGGTGTGTCTGTCGGTGACCCTGTCCTTCGGACGGGAAAACCACTCTCTGTAGAGCTTGGACCAGGAATCATGGGCTCCATCTTTGACGGTATCCAGCGTCCACTGAAGGACATCAATGACCTCACTCAAAGTATCTACATCCCAAGAGGAGTAAACATTGGTGCTCTTAACAGAGACCTGAAATGGGAATTTACGCCCGGCCAGAGTCTTCGGGTAAGACAAATAGTCTGAGTGTGGTGTGAATTTCTCTCCTCTGTAAATGTTCTGACTAATTTCACATAATCTCCTCTCTAGGTCGGCAGTCACGTGACAGGTGGCGATATCTACGGCATGGTGTTTGAGAACTCTCTTATAAAGCACAAGCTGATGCTTCCACCTCGCAACCGAGGCACCGTCACCTACCTAGCCCCACCAGGAAACTACGACATTTCTGTGAGTGTGTCCAGAGGCAAAGCGCTTGTTTTTTGGATCAACATTTCCGTGGGACTGATTTTCTGACCCCGTTGCATTCAGGATGTGGTTCTGGAGCTTGAATTTGAAAGTGTGAAGGAGAAGTTCACCATGATGCAGGTGTGGCCGGTACGACAGATTCGCCCAGTCACTGAGAAGCTTCCTGCGAATTTCCCGCTGCTGACGGGCCAGAGAGTTCTGGACGCACTTTTCCCGTGAGTAGTAGAACTATTATTGGGTCTATTTTGGGTCTTCACATGTGAGGAACTACTTATTTTACATTGTGTGATTTAACATCTGTTAAACTAAATGACCGTGGTGCTCTACAGGTGCGTGCAGGGCGGCACCACTGCTATACCAGGAGCCTTTGGATGCGGCAAGACGGTGATCTCGCAGTCGCTTTCCAAGTATTCCAACAGTGACGTCATTATTTACGTCGGCTGTGGAGAGCGCGGGAATGAAATGTCTGAAGTGTTGCGGGATTTCCCCGAGGTAGGTGGAAGAAATCAAAATATCCAATTAGTCATATCTGTGACTTTTTACTTTACTGGGGTCATCTTCAGCGACTTACTTATATAAGAATAAACGAGTAAAGATAAATTATGATTTCAATATTTGTTTAGAGCAAAATGTCAGCCTTCCTATTGTATGATGTTAACACTGCTTATGCCCAACAGCTTACTATGGAGGTTGATGGCAAGACCGAGAGCATCATGAAGAGAACAGCACTGGTTGCTAATACATCCAATATGCCTGTGGCTGCCAGAGAGGCCTCAATTTATACAGGTACACACCATTCACTTTATAGGGAACCGTCTCATTGGTTAAGCTTGAGTGCCAGTGGAGGTTTGTGCCAAATTTAAAGAACGTTGCTCAATGGCTTCCTGAGAAATGCGTCCCAGTGTTCGCGACTGTCGCTGGCACAAAGGCATAAATACAGAGGGACTGTTCCCTTCCCTGTCACTTTATAAGCAGTGGGAAAACACTTCTCTCCTGTTTATAATTGTTGGGAGAATCCAATTAGTAAATTTGATGCATTACACCTCTGCAGGGATCACGCTGTCCGAATACTTCAGAGATATGGGCTATCATGTGAGCATGATGGCCGACTCAACGTCTCGATGGGCCGAAGCTCTGAGAGAAATCTCTGGAAGATTAGCTGAAATGCCTGCTGGTAAGTTCATGCTGGATGTGATTGATTTCATGTATTTGTAAGGACAGTGTGAGACAGTTTGTGTTCATCTTTGTCTGTAGACAGTGGATATCCTGCTTACCTGGGCGCCAGGTTGGCCTCCTTCTATGAGCGCGCTGGGCGTGTGAAGTGCCTGGGAAATCCAGAGCGAGAAGGCAGCGTCAGCATCGTAGGAGCGTGAGTTGACTTTCATATAAGCATTGAAAATACTCAAATTTCTGTTATACAATTTTTAAATCAATTTGCAGTTGGTGCATTGAAATCACAGAGGATTAAAAAGTATTGTAATTGAATTATTATTGAGCGCTATTGTTCTCAGTAACAATGAAAATATCCGTCCCCAAGTCTTCCATTTTTTTTTTATATGATTGTTAAATTTGTGCAAGATAGTGGGTGTTGAAAATGTCTTTGACAGCTAAGCTTTGTGATAATCTTTACATATTCTTTAGTTCCTTTTTCATGGGAGTAAGAGAAGAAGGCAGCCTAACGAAACAAACCTAGGCATGCAAGATGCATTAACAATGTATTAGTCTGACTTTTCCTTAAATACTGTGCATTCCTGTTAGTGTGTCGCCCCCTGGTGGAGATTTCTCAGACCCTGTCACTTCAGCCACATTAGGCATTGTTCAGGTAAGCAATGAGTATTGACTCGTCAGCTCTTTCCTTACACTTAATCTGGCAGTCAATATATCTTTTTTGCACACCGTTGTTGGTCTGTGTCAATCTCCAATGTTTTCATATTTTTTTGTTTAGGTGTTCTGGGGATTGGACAAGAAGCTAGCTCAGAGAAAGCACTTCCCTTCAGTAAACTGGCTGATTAGCTACAGCAAGTACACACGAGCTCTGGATGAATATTATGACAAACATTTCCCTGAGTTTGTTGCTCTTCGTACAAAAGCCAAAGAGATCCTCCAGGAGGAGGAGGACCTGGCTGAAATTGTGCAGCTTGTAGGCAAGGTGAGGTTTCAGATTTTATATTAGTTTTTATTTCATTTTTTTTCCCAATGCACACATTTTTACAGGCAGTTAATAGCTGCATTTGATGTGTAAAATCTGTTTTATAGAAGAGGCTTCTATAGAGTTAATGATGCATATTGTTTGTGTGCTGCTTAATAATCAACAACTCTGAAAGAATACATTGGACTGATCCTCGTGATGTTGTTTTGTTTACAGGCTTCTCTTGCTGAGACCGATAAGATCACTCTCGAAGTTGCAAAGCTCATTAAGGACGACTTCCTGCAGCAGAACGGTTACACCCCCTACGACAGGTGAAGACAGAACATCTCATCAACCACAAAGCACATCTTTTCTATTCAGTGGGCTTGAAATTTCTCTCCCACCTTTATGTATACAATGAACACATTGAAATAGCTTCCACAACAACTGAAGACATACACAAATGTTCATATTTAAGTCCTTTTGTAAAATTGGAATGTAGAAAGATACGGCAACTACACAGATTAGAAATAAATGTATCTATCTATTTTAAGACATCCAAGTGATTTCTGCGGGAAGAAATGAAAAACTAAATGTTGGACACACAATATTTTCCCGTCCCTTGATGGTTACATAATCTAAGCTTCACACATTCTCCTGTCCCCACACACAGGTTCTGCCCCTTCTACAAAACCGTCGGCATCCTCTCAAACATGATCGCCTTTTACGACATGTCCCGACACGCGGTGGAGTCCACAGCACAGAGCGACAACAAAATCACCTGGGCTATGATCAAGGAGCACCTGGGAGAGATCCTCTACAAAATCAGCTCCATGAAGTTCAAGGTACGATTGCTCCTCATTTCGTGAAGGGTTTCATATGTCTTTATCAGTCAAGATAAATAACGTATTCTCTGCTCCATGGATTCTTTAGGACCCCGTTAAGGATGGCGAAGTGAAGATCAAAGCAGAATTCGCCCAGCTGGTGGAGGACATGCAGAACGCCTTCAGGACTCTGGAGGAATGAGTTTTCCTACCCGTCGGATCCTCTCCCAACTATCCAAACCCTAGTGCAGTGCAACCTCGTGCAGATTGAATGGCCCGTGTTCTTAATGTCTGCCTCAGTCATGTGAACTCTTTTATTCCCTGGTGTTTACGTCCACTTACACATTCCTGCCCAAATTTCCTTTTCATTTGGTTGATTTTTGACTATACTTTATAAACCCAGTACTGGAATCCCCTCAGACGCCTGAATATATGGTTTGCTCAGTAAATGTTGCAACAAGCCAACATGTTGTGGTTAAAATCTGCGGGCCCCAATCAGATGCTTTACCCCAATGGCTGCATCAAAGAGATGACAGGGATGTTTCTTTTCCCCCAGGTGTGACCGTGATCAATACATATTTAATTAAATCTAATGGGAACATGAACAAAGGTAAAGGGACAAACGCACTCACTGCGTACCGAGTGATGAGTCATTCTGCCACCTCTTTCCTCTTAAGTGTGACCGTAATATTGTGGACTTGTGATTATTGTAAAGAGTTGTGTGTCGTATCGCATGTCTCACTATTATATTCGTGGTATGTTGCTGTCTCCTAAAATAAATATTTAAGAAAAAGACTAAAGTTCATTGTGTCAGAAAGATTTGTTCATGTTTGATTTTGTGTAACCTATATCAAGCATGTGACAATCACTTTATTTAAAATCTTGCGATACAAAGTCTACTTTACGTTTGAAACAGCTGAACAAGAGTAGAATCAACGTTTGACTGCTGCAACTCACGACCACACGATGTTCAGTGAAGGACTCTGACCTCTAGGTGGCAGACAGAAAAAACGGACTCCTCTTGAAGCCTTATTTTCCCCATGAATGTGTTTTTAAAGGCTTTGAAGAAGTGAGAAGAAAACATGACACACTACACCAAACCCTGGTTGACACGATCGTATATAGTGTATCTTTTTTCAACTCTTGCTTCAATCAACAGTGCAATATGTATGCTTAGATGGAGAGAAATATTTGAGTAATTATGCCTTCTGTCACATCAGTTCAATTCATCACCACTTTCATTTTATAGAAACCATGAAAGGCTACATTAGTATGTTTTTAACTTATTGTTAAAACAGACCTGTAATTACATAAAAATAGCTTTTTCCACATTGTGTGCATAACTTTGTTACTGTACATAACTAAAGCATTTGAAAACATGCTATCAAAGTAGTTTTTGAAAACATTTAATAGAAATATCATTCTTATTGACTTTATCAGCTTTTCTGCTTGAAATACTCTTAGTTAAGCCTGACTTGCAGCATTAATTCCTCCAAAATAGATAATAGCTGTTATCTCGGGTCCCGGGCTCCATCAAGACTAATGGACGCATAACCCACAGGAGTAAGCAGAATCTTTTCTTTCTGCATTGATTCATCCCATCCAGACTCACACTGGTGGACATTAAGAGACTTCTGTGGTCTCAGGATTCATCCGCTTATAGCTCACAATGCAGCTGCCTTTCTTTCTCTTTGTTCAGTTCGTGAAGACTGGCCGACGGGCAGCGTGTGTGTAAATATGAACAAAACTGAAAGTGAAATAGAATAATAAAATTCTCCTCTATGTAATTAATGACTATAATGTCTCTTATTATGAGCAAACATACTCTTGCAACCTCCTGCATGTCTCTGCCTACTTCATGAACATCATCCAGGCGCCAATTCTCTGAGCTGTCACTTCTGATGGGTCATTTTTCAAAAAGCTGCATTACTTTCCCATTTTGCTCCCGTTTTGTATGGGCTTCCCTGTCATCCGCTAACTAACTGTTGGGTGTAATGACAACCAGCTAAAGTGTTCATGAGCAAGAATCTAAATCTAAATTCCTGACACTTGCTGAGTTGTGCTCTGAACTTCTGCAGGGGGGCAAGTGAAAAGAAAACTTCCCTGCAGAGATCACTGTTAGTATCCAGTGTTGTCACAAATGTCAGAGTGTAATGTAAAGAAACCCCTCTGCTCACACACACACACACACACACACACACACACACACACACACACACACACACACGCACACACTCACTCACACTCTCCCTTTTTCTAGAGTTGTCTGTGTGTGAGCAGCAAGGTCAGGTTGCTAGTGGGAGGAAATGTGATCCCAGAGGGTGGAGCTACCCTCTGGATCACCGCTCACTCTCTAATCTATGAATGCCTGTCATGTTTCTCATTTACATCCAGCGGTCCAGCTCAGTGTGGATTGTCAAGTCTGCTGTTACAGCTTGTGAACACCTCAACATAGCCTGTCAGCTGTGGAGAGAGGCATGCAAGGCTGCTGGCTCTCTGCCTTCCTCAGCCAGTTGAGGTAGAGCACCTATATATACCAAGCATGCCATGTATTCAAACTTCTAATAGTAGCTGAAGCTGTGAACAAGGCTACGCCAAAGGACAACTGGTGAACTATTTAGTGACATGCGAGGAAGACCGTCTTGGCGAAAGTGAGTCCAAGTTGCTTTCTGTTGGGATATATCCACCGAGGGAATCCAAGAAATGAAAACCATCTCAGTGCACTGATACGGTCTCGCCGCAGCACCGCCACAGCAGAAACATGCCCATTTCCTTTTTCAACACAACTGACTGATGAGAAAGTAGGCTGCTGTCTTTGCCCCTCAGTCCTTTACAGAAGGCGCTTGGTGACAAGGGGTCATCTTTGAATCATTTTCCTCTTCATCGTTTCCAGAAGATCCCCTGGCTTTTACCCGGAGAGAGTACATCTGACTTTTCAGCCCACGTGTGTTGATGCTTTGGTGTTTTTGTGGCAGAGACTAAAGGTAAGTTAAGGGAGAAAAGATTTCATCATGGTTTTGTAAAAGTGGATTGTCCTATTAAACACAACTATAACATTAAATAAGTAATTGTGATCATTACTAGATAATGCAGTCAGATATGTAGTCATACAAAAACTGTTATATTAGGAAACTAAGATAAGACAAACAATCAAGAGTGGACTGAATTATATATTTTGTGTTCCTATTTTTTATATCTATTCAATTAAATGCATAGATCCAAATCAGGCTCTGTATGACAAAATAAAATAATAACTCACACGGACAATAGCTCAAGTACATCTGAGTGTTGATAACTTTCTTTTCACTGACCCAGATAGTTTGTCTCTGTGGACACTGTGGCCTTGTTTCAACAAATTACATTAGAAGCTCTTGGGAATGAGAATCCTCTGATTTTGGACATCATTAATTTCTACAAAAAAAACAGAAGATCTTGTAGTAACAGGTTGAGTCCAGTAAAACCTGTTTAATACTGTATTGTGAGGTAGGGTGACATCTTTGTGTGTGTGTGTGTGTGTGTGTGTGTGTGTGTGTGTGTGTCTGATACAGTGAGTGTGTGTTTAGATTCTAATTGCCAAATATAAGAAATAAGAAAATATATAAATCCATAAAAACATTTATGTCCTGAGGATTGTTATTGGTTGTGGTAGGTTATACAAGTTACACATGTTTAACATTTTCCCTTCACCTATGTGCTGTTACTGTGCCGTGCATTACTCAAGAGTTATATACAAAATTGAAATTGATGGTCTTTTGTGTTGAAATGACAGCGTATACACTTCAAAGTCATCTTTAGCAAGCCATTATGAAATGGGAGAAGTTAAAGCCTCCAGAGCCAGATGATCCTATGTGTTGCTGCGAGTGTGATATCGACCAGTACGGATGTTGCTGTGACTGTGAAGATCTGGATGAAGCCTTTAACAGGTATGAAGGGCGAAAGAAAAAGGGTCAGTATACTGAGAATATACTGAAATACTCTACTGGAAAGTAAAGCAAGTTTCACACTCTTTTAAAGACTGCTTTAAGTAACATTGTCTTTATTATGTATGACCAAGAAATAAATATAGATACCACAGTCAGCAGCTGGCTAGCTAGCTTAGCATAATGACTGGAGACAGGGGGAAACAGCTAGCCTGGCTTCTTGGAGTTGTGTCCATGGTTACTCTAGATTTGCAGAAACGTGCAAAAACATGTGAAAACGTGTGCAAGCTCTTGCAGGATCGCTGCCCGCTGATGTATCCTAACCGTAACGATGTTATAATGATCTTCAGTGCATTAATATAGCAGAAAACCACTAGAAGCTATATATAGTGGAGTAATGTACAAGAGAATGATGTCTTCTGTGTGTGTTGTTGTTGTTGTTGTTGTTGTTGTTGTCCGAGCTTCACCTTGCTATGTTTACATAGCCGCTAGCTGCCATCCGCCAGCTCAGCTGTCGCCATGTTGAGAGCCGTTAGGAGGCGATAGTAATACTTTCAATTTCAAATGAGGATTAGGCTGGGTTGCACCAATAACGATTCATTTTTAAATCCGATTAAAGCATGGTTTGAATGTAAAACCTCAATAAACATTATCTTAAAATAAGGAAAGATTCAATTTTAATATTTAGCACGAGAAATTAGAGCTTCTCTATCGAGCCATCATAAGTAATGTTTGGCCAACAAATTGACTTATTTATTTATTTTAAATAGGGTGAGTGATTGTACTCTTTTTAATTTTGGTTTAAACTTGGATTTACTGAATAGAGATTAGTTGTGTGCAACAGAGCTCTGCTTAATTTAAAATCTTGCTAAACTCAGATTACAAAACCATAAAGTGTTAATTAGTGGGCTTTAGTGGTGCTGGGAGGCAGATTGTGTGACCTTTCCCACAGAGCCAGACTGTTTCCAGTTTTCTTTTAGCTCTGCTAAGCTAACCAGCTCCTGGCTCTAGATTTGTATTTAAATTGTATTTATTTGTCATCAGACTGGTATCAATCTCACACATCTAACTTTTGGAAACATTTTAAAATGTGAATTTCCCAAAGTGATTAACGATTCCTTTAATATGACACCAATCCTGATGCACTGTCTCATAGAAGGGCGCTGAGTTAAAATCTAGATTTCAAGCCAATAACCTTTTTAGTTTTTGTTGCACTTACATGTTGCATATTCCTTAATAAGCTTTTCCAAGTTACTACAAACCAATTATGTATTTCTAAGTAATGCATACATAACACACAGACAGTGCTTCGGGGCCTCTCAGCTTGTGTTTTTTCTCTGGGCCCCTTAAAGAGTCTGACTCTTTCCTCGCAATATATATACAATCATATTAAGCCATTACAGCTACACTGTAAATCTTACATTTGAAAAAGCAGTTCATACTTCTCATCATGTGAAAGCACCATGATAATTTGATTTTAGAGTGTATTGAAAAATGTATGTCACACAAGCAGATGAAAAAACAATTACTTTCCACCAAAGAAAAGAGCAATGTAAAGGCCACATTCATGATTATGAATGTTTGTAATTATGACTTGATGACCACTGTCCTCTATAGGTGGCTGAAAGACAGACCCCCTACAGGTAGATGTCAGTCTTCTGTATGTGGGGCCATCGTTGACCGACTAGAGATCTCTATGATCCCGGTCCTGCTGCTGCTGCCTCTCCTGCTGCGGGTTGCAGCGCTGCACTACCTGCTGGGTATCATCATCCTGACAGCTCTGCCCGGCCTGGTGCTGTGGTACTACTACGCCACGCACAGAAAGAAGAGACGCACCCTCTTCTTCCTCACCCTCGCTCTCTTCTCCCTGTTCTACATGTATTACCTCTTCATCACGGAGATTTTACCTCGCGGAGACGTCAGCCAGCTGCAGCAGTGTACTGTGACCACGGGGGTGATTCTCACCGTGGTCTGTCTTATTCACACTAAGAGAGGCCCAGGATTGGTGACCACTTCCCCACATGAAGCACACAGTTGCTGTCAAGAGGCCGACAAGAACTCCACACAACGTAATGGATCTATCCGATCAGCAGCATCCTCGGGGATTGCAGCAGAGTTGCAGACAACAAAAGAGGCCCTGACAGTAAAATGGAGCACCTGTCCTGTGTGCAAAATAATGCGACCTCCGCGGGCCGGACACTGCCGAACCTGTGGATCATGTGTCCAGCGTCTGGACCACCATTGTATCTGGTGGGTTGGACATAACATATGTATTTATATTTATTGTGTGGTCAGTGAATCACTTCTAAGTCATTAATACGTTTCTGTATCGTACATTCACAACAAATCAAGAAAATTACAACGCACATTTAGTTTTTACAGGTTACACTGCAGGTACAGACCAGTGGACGGCCCTTAAAAACCTGAGTTTGTCTCAACCTCTTAAAATTAGACAAACACTCTCATCCATTTCGGAGCGACCAGGAGGACGAGGCCATCACTGAATAGGACTGCTTTAACATGACCAGGAATAACACAAAAGTCTTTCACATGTAAACTTTAAAATCCGACTATAGCATCATTTTACATACACCAGTATAGGTGTAAATACCCACAATATGTGTTGCTGCTTTAATCTCTAAACTGGTCCATTGTGTCGTGTCTCTGTGTTACGTCTGTATGTGTTGAGACGTTGTAGGATAAACAGCTGTGTTGGACAGGCAAACCATCGCAGTTTCCTGCTGACCCTGTGTGTGTTCCTGTTGACCTCTCTATACGGCATCAGTGTGGTGCTACGCAGCCTCTGTCCTCAACAGTATCTAGTGACGGCTCTCCTTTACTGCCCCGGCGTCTACAGTCAGTCCAGGTACAGCGCTCGTTCATGTTGTTGACTGCACGCATCCCCTGCTACACACGCTCAGCAAACCACTTCTTTGTGTCTGTTTGAAACACCTGTCGCTTATACGGGATTTACACTGACAGGCTACACCCAAAGGAGAACCTCCAGACCTGCAGATTATCTTCTATCATACAGGATTCTATTCCACTTGATTGCCACAATACCGGCGGCAACACTATCAACGCACTACCAGTGTGTACCTCAATGGCAATGCAAGTGCACTCGCAAAAACTCACTTCCAAAATTCACTCCATGTTTTTTATCTAACAAAATATTGTGCTTCAATTTGTTGGCATTTAGCCTTTTGAAAAAATGTTTTTGCTGCGGACCAAAATAGTTTACTCTCTTGTGCACACATGCAGCAATCTAACATCCCCATAAAATAACATTTATATAACCACTATAGAGTGCTTAAACCTAGAAATGAGTTTCTGGTTCCTTCATCTCAAAGTCAATGGCTTTTTGATTGTGTTTTGGGTCAGATGTCTGAAATAAGGTCTGTGGTTAACATAAGCCTAAGAGATCTTTTATCTCCAATATAAACTACTTCAGTAAATATCACTGAATTTCAAAGCTTTAATGTGTCTTAAAACAGGCGATTGCTGATAAGTGGCTACATGATACTAGAAAACATGATCAGGCCTTGTTGTTCATATTCGCACATTTACATTTACTTTTCACGTGTGGAGGTTGCATTCACGCTTCAAAAATCACCAAATTTACCTTTAATTCATGAATTTATTATAACCTGCATACATGTCTTTTATTGTCGTTTAGCTGTGTCAGACTGACATATATATTTGACATACTCTGCATGCTTTTATGTTTTGTGCTTCTATGTTTTTCGTGTCTAACAATGCAACATAATCTTGTGTTGTTTTATTAACTTTGTGTTCAATGTCTAAATAGTACTTGACAATGTAGTGCAAGGGTGTCCTGAATGATGTTGTACTTATATTGATGTTCTCTCTTCTTTTATAGTGCATGCATGCTTTGTAAAGGGTAAACAATGCATAACATTGTAATTGTAATCTTATATTCTGTTAACAACATGATTTTTTGCCGCAAAGCAATTTAGCAATTATCCAAAATGCAATTAAAAAATACCATTGACTTCTTGTCAGGGGAACCAGTGCAACGCTAACTGCTGGGATGTGTCATCCCTGCACCCCTCACTCACTCACAAAATGTCATTTCTTCCACATTCTTTAGGGAGATAACATCATACAAATGTGAACTGTCATTTGAAATCCTCAACCAAAGCTTTGATTGTAAAAAAGAATGGTCTTCAATACAATAATTAATTAATGTATGTATTATTGTGAATCGTGTCTTAAGAAACTAGGATGAACGGCAGATATATTTTGGCAAGGCGTGCATGCCTATACACACCTAAATGAAGATTGGTGAACACTGATTATCGGATCAACCTGAACTCTGTTCCCAATATGAAACAATAGGTTTATAACAACGTGGCAGTTAAGACATTCAGATGAAGTCAGTGTATTTTAAATTCAGAATGCTGTACTGTTAAATGCATTTCAAACATTAGGACCTAAATGATATTGCTGTAAAGTAACATTCACGCTTTTGTATCTCAACAGCATGGCCCTTTGCTTCACCTGTGCGTGGTACAGCAGCATTGTCACTGGTGGACTTCTTTACCTGTTGGTGGTACAAGTTGTGAATATCAGCTTCAACGTGACAGAGCGGGAGGCTCAGCTGGCTCTGAGGAACAAAACGAGCCAGAGACGCCTTTGGGGACTCGTCGTCGACACAGGAGAGTATTCACGAGGCTTCTATCAAAACTGGGTTGACTTCCTCACCATGACAGATGCCTCGGCTTCTCCTTGCTCCAGCCTCACTGACTTGGTCTAGTTTCACTTTCTCTATTCACATCATGATAACAGACTTTGTATACAGCATGCTTGAAGAATTACATCTCATTTATACCTTCGAAGATATCGGCTGATGTCTTCCAATGCTTGTTGCATTCAAGCCTCTTCATACCTACATCATAAAAGTTTTTTAAACTTCTAATGTAGACTGCATAAAAACTACACATTGATAATTGTTTTGGAAGTTGTTGCACAATTTATTCAAGGAAATAACATACGGGCAGCCATAAAGGCAGCAGGCTCTTTCTTCTATGGTATTGTATATGTTCTCCACCTGCAGAATGTGATCATCATTTAAGCTGTCTGACTGAAGTCACATTTTTGGTCTGCATGCCAATTAAACAATGAAAGAAAAATCAAGTTCAAGCAAAAGAAGAACAGTAGCACACTTGGATGCCTCCCTGTGGTGATCTTCTGAGTCAAACTGGGACAAATGCCACGTAATGCCCCCAGCACTTTAATAAATCATGTTTATTCAGCATTAGATCAAACTTATCAGGCATGGAAATCTGGCAGACCAAAGAGCACTGCATATGACCCCTGTGAATCAGTGCTGTGTGTGCAGTCATAACTACCTGGAGCCATTATGACTGATGCAATCTGTATTAATGGAATATCTTTCTCTGCATTGCTCTGTGATATTGATTTTCTTTCTCATGTAATGGTTCTTGTCCATTGCTGTGCCAGTGGTGCTCCTTTTAGACTGTCCTGACCTACACATTTTAAGACATGCAGGGTTTGTTTCTGTAAATAATCAATTACATATATTATTTATTGATATTAAGCTGAAGGACACAGTCAGCAATGTATAACATTTAATATGTATAAGTAAATCCATTTACTCTTATATAGCATAATAAACAACAAACTGAACAGTGTATATACACTCCTGTGTTTCATTCCATACCACTTCCGTTATTTCCCATCATCAATTCCCATAATGCACATCTTGGGTGAAGCCATTGATTAATCTGTTCAGAACAATACATTTCCTCCATTTAAATCACTCAGGTAACCAACTCCTTACCTAATAGAGGCTCTGGAGTCGTGTCTGTTGCCACCCTCAGGCCAGTCTGAGCATTTTCCCCACCAAGTGCTGAAGCCGTTAAGAACAGGAAGCTTGCACAGTTATTTGTATTCTATTGTGTATATATATTTTATTTATTTATATATATATATATATATATATATATATATATATATATATATATATATATATATATATATATATATATATATACATACACTTGTGGGTTTTTTACCATAAAGATAAAGCCCCGCTAGTTCAATTATCAGACCCACACTCCAATGACCACAGATGACAGACTCGAGCTCTTGGTTTTACTTGCTGCAAGGAGAATGTTGAGCTGTGCCTCTGCACGTCTTCAAAACACTCTGGCTCGCCATTCTCCAGACAGTCCTTTTTATTGAAGCAAGTGGTTATCCCACACAGAATGAGGAAACAGTTTGTCTAGTTCCTTATCAGTCTGAGATGACCCTGAGCCATGTGTGGTGCGCGGGTGTGTGAGGTATGTGGGGAGACACCAAACAAACCTAGTATTGTGCCTGCACATTAAACCTGTTGCTTTCATCAAAGAATGCTCCATTTGCAGCAGTTCTATAGCTTCTCTCACTAGCATAACTGTTTTCAGCTGTGCTAACATAATTGCACAATGGTTTTCAAGGGTTTTCTAATCATCCATTAGTCTTCTAAGAACACAATGTATCATTAGAACACTGGAGTGATAGTTGCTGGAAATGGGCCTCTATACACCTATGTAGATATTTCATTAAAAAACAGACGTTTCCACCTAGAATAGTCATTTACCACGTTAACAATATATAGAGTGTATTTCTGATTAATTTAATGTTATCTTCATTGAAGAAAACAGTGCTTTTCTTTGAAAAATAAGGACATTTCTAAGTGACCCCAAACTTTTGAACGGTAGTGTATATATTATTTCTTTTATTTTGTATATATCTGTCATCCCTGTTCTTATATTTTATTTTATTTTGTGTGTTTAGTTTATTTAGTCCATTCCATTTGGTGTCTGTAAAGTGTTGGGCGCTACTATGACAACAAATTTCCCCTTGGGATTAATAAAGTATCTATCTATCTATCTATCTAAACTTTTTCCTCCCTCAACCACAGTTGATTTCAGGATGCCGAGTGTCCGTCTGATGTCTAGATGTACAACTGTTGGAAACAGGTCATTTAAAAATGTAAACATTTACTATGACCTGCTTATAATACATCTCTGTCAAGTCCACAAACATTTGACATAATACTGCCCGTCCTGACTGCCAAGCTCATATGTAACAGGAGGATTTACTTCTGAATTAAGTGCGGCAGTTTGATCGATCCAATTTATTGTTCAATAAAACAAATCATTTGGTATAAGTTTTGCTCTCTTTTTCAGTTTATTGTATAACCATCTCCCTAGATATCCTATTCAGTGCTTAATCTGTACATTTATATAATGATGTGGTACTGACAAGTTGAAGCCTCTCCATTCACATCACCATGACATTTGACACATTCGTGCTGCTCCAGAGAAGACAAAGCTATGGCCTTTCTTCTAGCTCCCTCCTCAGGTTACAAGGTTCATTTATTGTCATCATACAACAAAGTTACGCAACAAAATGCAGTTTGTAGTCCCATTTTGCTGCTACACACAAACACAAACACACACAAAATAAACTATATTATAGGATGAATTAGGGAGTATCATAGCCTGAAGTCTGGTGGTACGTTAGCTGATACTTCTATACCTCTTGCCAGAAGGCAACAGGGGAAACCAGCTGTGGCTGGAGGGGGTATTGTCTTCTAATATCCTTTAGGCTCTTTGCGGGCATCTCCTGTCACCGATATCGCTGATGGTCAGTAGATAGATGGCCATGGTTACGGGTGGTCTTTTCTCTTGCCCTGGATGAATGTGCAGTATTTACTGCGATCGTGTGATGTGAGTATGCATGCCTGCCTCGGAGCGCACATGACAGATGTATCCTGTGACAGATAGAGACTGTGCTTGCTTTGGGCAACGAGCTGTTAACAAAATATGCAGTCATATTTCTTCTGTGATGATTTGCACTTGTATCAATAGTTGAGACAGTTAAAAGGAAGTTATTTATTGAACGTCAGATGAGGTGTGGGCAATTGGGAGTGCCTGTTTCTGACAGCTTGGTGAAAAGAACTACAGGAGTATCTATAAACTGGGGGGAAATGACAAACAAGCAACCTGCATCACTGGCAGTTAGTGACATAGAATCCCATAATATCTCTAATACTACCAATTAAAACGGAGCTACATCGTTTTTCAGTCTTTCGCTTGTTAACGAGCTGATATGAACCCAATGCTTATGTAGGCTCGGTGTAAATGAATAGCAGTCGGGGTGCAATTTGGAAATAATGTGTGAATGCTCCCACATTGGAATAACTGGAGGAATATCACATTTTACCCATCTCATTATCACTACATATTGCATATTGCAACCAACTGAATACCCCTCTGCTCACTCCTCCCTTTCGAAGACCGAGGTAACATGAGCTGCAAAAGAGGACATCCATATACCGTATACTTCATAACACTACTTTAGGGGCAACGGAAGTCAGACAGCAGCTGGCGAAACCACGGTAACGTAAAAAAGCATGCAAGGCTTGTTTGTTGGCAGAGATAATGTTTGGTTTGTCAGGTTCTGGGGGACTGAAAAAACATGGCAGTGTCTTTAATTTGAGCTTTTGTAAGTCTGCATGATGTTTAAATAATAAACCAATATATTGTCTCAATTTAAATTAGTTTTGAGAATCTGCACAAGTTGTGACGATTTACAAATTACTGTAGAGATTCATGCAGCTGCCCTGGTTTGTGTGAGCCTCTCTTTATGAAATGTGCAAATATAAAATACTCCTCTGGCACAACATTACTTTAAATATTTGTTTTCTCGGGGCAAAAAGCCTATCTGTTCAAACATGCAAGGTATGTTGGTCAGAGGACTCTTTGTACTGTGGCATGTATCGGCCTGCACCTGACTGCATTGCACAATAAATCTCCTTATCATCACTTCAATAAAGGGAAAAGTATTTGAATAAAAGTACTCATTATGCAGGATAGCCTGTTTCAGAATAATAAGGCAGTATCATAGGTTGGTTTTAAAAAACAAATATCTGAAAAATAAAGCTTGACAGCAGCTGAAACATTAATTTTCACAAGATAGGACAACGTATGCATGAATGTAATAATTGTATGTTCAGTCATAGTTTGCAGTCGGGTGGTATTGATCTTGGCGTAGAGGCAATTAAAGCAGCGTCCATACCCGAATTAGAAAGCTGTGTTTCTGTTCAAAAGAGTTTCTTTCTGAGAGTTATTGTTGCACTTGCAAGCGGACAACCAACAAAGTATCAGACATAGAGAGAAGGACATAGTCACTCACAGGGTTATCAAAATGTTCTCAGCATATGTTAATACATTGTGTCATCTTCTGATATGATATAAAGAGTTATTGTATTTGCTGAGTAAGACATCTTCTTATAAAGAGCATGCATAGGTATCAAGGTCAACACGGCATTCCCAGATAAAAAAACACATTAAATGAAGACAGACATGATAATACACATGATCATTTCTCGCGTTTAGCATCAGCCAATATCTTATGTTGATGGTATTTGGTTTGCAGCAGCAGCAGATACTGTAGGAGTCGTGGATGGATGAAGATAATGGAGACACCAATGAAATAACCCTGTTTGTTATGAGAAGTGGGGAGGGGAGATCAGCTGATAGACGTCTAATCTAGCACCTTTAGTAGCTGTTGTGATGCTTTGGATCACTTTGCATGATCTTCATCGGCACAGGAGGTTTGCCCTATTAAGGACTTCTAGTCCACGTTGGCTGTGGAAGCAGCATTTGATGAAAATATCTCAGCCGAGGGACCATTTAGTTTACTTTTCCGGAGCTTTCACACAATGTAGTAGAATTATTCTCTATTTGAACTCCATTTTGCAACCATTCTTCAAGTCGATTGACTGAGTGACTTACGAATCCAATTCTACTGCCTCTGCTGATGAAGATTGCGTGATATGATCAAAAAGCTCCAGAACAGCTAATAACAATGCGATTGTTGAACTTTTAAACTCAATGTGAAAGCAATTCTCTGTTTTTCTGTGAGGGCGCTGTTTGCATACAGAACAAGTCATTAGTTGTGTGCAGGTCATGAGGAGGGGAAAGTATTTACAGTCTTTAAACCCATAAAAGAGACCCCGGTGTTTGCCAGGAAAACATTTCCATTCACCACATGGTGATGCATGATTAGGAAACTAAAGGGCATTTGTGTTGTCTCCGTGTTTCACTATCGCAACTGCTGACAGATGAATTTGATTCTGTCTCTGCCACAGAAAGCACTGGAAGGCAGCCACTGCTTTGTTTACCGGTTAGGGTTACTCTGTTTTTACAGCTTATGCTGACCAACAGGAGGCTGCAAAATGAAATGACATTATCAAGTACCGTACAACTCAGAAATGTGACACGCGGGATATAATCTCGATCCGATTCTTATTCAGGTTATATAGCTTCTGCTTCCTGCTGCCTGCTATCTCTCACACGGTTGATTGAATACAGCCCTGGAAAAGCTTACCTTATGGCTGTGAAACTGGATGTGTGTTTTTCATAAGCTTCACTTGTTTGAACCCATCCCAGCTCTAGGGTTTCTGTGTGTGTGTGTGTGTGTGTGTGTGTGTGTGTGTGTGTGTGTGTGTGTGTGTGTGTGTGTGTGTGTGTGTGTGTGTGCGTGTGTGTATGTGCGTGTGTGAGAGGGCTGGGAGGGAAAAAGGTAATCTCTCTCTCCACTATATAAAGGATTGTCAGCAGAACTTCAACAACAGATCTTCATCCACTCTCTCCTCCATCATCGTTTCTGCTCCTGCTCCTCAGAAGCTATGCCTTTTCTGCTGACACTGCTGGGAGCTCTGCTCTGCTCCCTGACGGTGTCTTCTGAGGTCGTACCCCAGGCAGACTTCAATTTACAGGGGGTAAGACACGTAACCGGGTGACTATCATATGTCTTTTGTTATTATTGATTCATGCTGCCTGTATGCCTTTTGTTAGATTCCTGCTCACAACTGGCTCACATGATTATTTAATGTTTAAACAACAGTTATTTGATGGCATGCACAAGATTAGCTAAAATAAGTAAGAAAAGGAGTGTTTGACTTTCCCTGATGTTGTAAACTAGTATATACTTCGTGGACAGATTGTATAAAGCATTTAACAGCTGTGCACTCAAGTTTGTCGTTTAGGGGGAATAATGAGGAACCGACTTTTCCAAACCTGCCATCACATTCTTGTTCACTAACAGACAATTGGGTGTAAAAACATTGAAGTTGGTTTTCGTGATGGAGGATGACTTCAAAATACATTTGAAGTTCAATGTGCCACCTGCTCTTAAATACAGGCCACAGTGAGTGTTCCTTTAGATGGCGTTGACGTTGGCCTTGTGTGTCCACAGATGGCAGGGAAGTGGTACCTGATTGGATTTGCCACTAATGCCCAGTGGTTTGTCAACCGCAGAGCCAGCATGAAGTTGGGCACCGCCATGTTGACCCCAACTGCTGATGGGGACCTGGACATATCCTACTCTAGTCTCAGGTGAGTGTGAGAGGACGGAGAGAAAGAAAAGAGGTACAAAAAACTACTGTGTTCATCGTGTTTCAATGTGTTCTTTGCAGCGCTGACGGCTCTTGTTGGAGACTGAACAACCTGGCTAAGAAGGCTGATGTGCCTGGAAGGTTCACGTACACAAGTGAGCATGAGTGCACATGCACACACACACACACTGCACACAGAGGCATGCATGCAACATTAATTTCCGCTGTCACGTGATCTCCTTTGCCCTCCTCCCTTTGTCAGGCTGGGGGAAAGTGAACGACCTGTGCATGGTGGAGGTGAAGTATGACGAGTACGCCCTGATTCACACCATGAAGAGCAAGGGGAGCAATCCCACCGTTGTCAACAAACTATATGGTAATGCTCTCATGAGCCATGATGCTACACTCTGTCCTATGAATATAATCTGCAGTAGCCATGCATGGTCGCAGTATTAATATCGTGTGGTCCAACAGGCCGTGCCATGGACCTCAGTGCGGATCTGCTGGAAAACTTCAGGCAGTTCTCCTTGGAGACCGGTGTCCTGCCTGAAAATATTGCTTTCCTTCCCAAAAATGGTATGTTTCATATCAACGGAGAGGATCCTATGTTGACAATAACCTCTGATTAAGTGTGATGTGTTGCACTACTCTGCTTACTTTGTACTTTTCCTACCTCTTTAGCGGAGTGCCCAGCTGCTTAGTGTTCTGCACCAGTTTGATGAATATTTTTTACATCAATCAAGATCATCGCCATGAAGTCAGCTCAGTTTATCTTCTCTGCTCTCTCGGATGTTGTATGAATAAAAGTTTCCAAGGCAACAAAACATGATGTAAAGCCTGGTTTCAATAGGCAATACTTTTCCTTTGAAGAATCCCTTCGGACATGTTTTGAGACATTAAAATGTTTTGAGACATTAAAATGTGATGCAGTGAGTGTGTCCGTTTCTTCCACAAATTAAGAAAAATCCATATTCATACACGCACATATCTATATATTTTATAAGTGTAACACAAGAGGTCTCCTACTTCACTGCGATGTCTAATCTCAGTGTATGTGGTTCCTGTTGGTTGTTTCCACATTACACAATAGTACACTTGTGTTAACAAGGTGTCCTTTGAGTTATATACCTCTACGCTGTGGACTTGGTTTTTCTCAAGTGGGTCCCCCTTTAGTTGGTAACAATAGTCCTGGAACACACCCCTCTACTTATCTGTAGAGGGAGGTAATGCGCCAACAAAGGCAGGGAAGACAGCAAGCAATGAAGGTTTCAAACATTTAGGAATTATTGGTTTTGCAAATGTCTTAAAAGTAAGGAACATGATGAGTGTCAGACCTTAAGGACACATACAATGTGTTTTGATGAGTGAAACTGACTGAAAACAACTTTTGTTTATTTACAAGGAAAACAACCTAGTGTCAAACTCTGCACATACATCATTCTGCAGAGTGAACGTCAAATATCCAGGTGACTTAACTTAAAACACATTAGTGGACAGTAGGAAACCTTAAAAAAGGGGCAAGTAGATGACAAAACGGCTAAAATACTTTGCTTTTATTATCTTTAACAAATACGATGAAGTACATCCATAACAACACAGTTCAGATTTCTGTTTTATCAAGTGTTTACATCTACACGCTTTGTACAGATTTGTATACAAAACAATAATTTACGTCCCATAGAAGTCTAGTTACACTTAACTATACAACAACTTGTAAATGAAATAAATATAAAAACAGGAATAATCACAGGTGATAACAAAAATGTAAAAAGCCATAGTACAAGTACACCACCAGCACCTGTCTTCTGAAGTTGCATCTAGAAAGATATACATTTTCCATTTCTACTGGCAAAAGTACATCTGAGGGCATAACAAAGAGTTCAATCCATAGTTTCATAACTAAGGCCAGACAGTTATATTGGGACACTGATGAACTTTAAATGTTTTTAACCCAGCCTAATATCGGTATCAAACAGACATTTGTAGATAATGTTTTTTCTGTGATTTAACAGATATCATGTCAATTCATGTGAGAAACAAGTTTGTCGATGGGAAAAGAAGCCGCTTGTCATCAGTAATAATGGTGAAAATATAGTTATTTCAAATTATGGGATTTCACTCTCCAGGTTGCATTAATTGATTAGAAATACCTTCAGTGAGGGCTTCATCTCTGCTGCTTCGGGCACTCGTTCTGAACAACTTACAGTACACTTACTGAAACTGAAATATCATAGGAATATGATAATCAAGTGATGGGGTAATGATGGCATTGTGATATAGGTGCATATGTGAACTTGTATTCACTACAATGACACATCCACTATTTCACTGTGTATTTTGTGTTAATTGAATGATCGTGGACCGCCGTGCACAACGCTAAGAGTGATTGTTTCTTTTCTCCGAGTGCTGTACAGTCAGCCTTGTGTTTTTAACAACACAACCAAAAGCACTGTTACACGGTGTGTGGGGTTGGAGCACCGGGAAGCACAACAGATGCTTGTTTGTCAGTCACTCTTCCTCTTAGACACACACACACACACACACACACACACACACACACACACGCACACACACGATCTGTACCAAGATGGCAAGTGCTACTGGGAACAGGTTGCTAATTCAATTTAAGTACATGTTAACAAACTGATGCAAATGTTTTGCAACGCAGACTTCAGTTTTGAGACAAATAATTAGGACTATTGTGACTGACAACTGATTGCAAAATATTTAAAAGAAAAATGTATATCTACAAAGAGACATCTGCACAATCTGCCATGCACAGTCACCAGCAAAGGGACATGCAGGTAAAAGTGCAAGTCTACAGAGGGGTTCTGTTGCTATCTCGGACAGAGCATTAATGTTATATACATGTGTATACATTTATGAACAAACATTAGGCTGAGGATCAAAAAAGAGCAAAACAACAGAACGGACTAAGTGCAGCACGTGCCACATTATTTTAATGTGACTGGTGGCGTGCTGAGGGTGCAGAGATTGGGGTGTGATGGTTACTTCAACATTGTTCTTTGTTGTGGCACAGTATTTGGCTCAGTCAGAGTCACTCTGCCTGCACCACGTCCTTGTGGTGGCGTATGATATGCTGGTTCTTCTCCGAGGGTCGTCGGAAGCCTTTCGAACAGATCTCGCAGCGGTGCGGATAGTCTTTTGTGTGAATGGAAATCACGTGTCGCTTGAAACCCGAAGCATCCCCGGTGCTGTAGTCGCAGTACTGGCACTGGTAAATTCTCCTTTCTTTTTGTCCTTTGCCAATAACGACAGTCACACTGCTGGCTAAGCTGGCTGCACTGACTCTGCCAGGAGGGCCAGGGGCGCTGGACGCGCTAGGTGCAGACTTTTTAGGCGTCACAACAGGAGTGTGCGTCTCTGTCCTCTTTGACTCACTCCTTTCTGGAGAGGCCTGTTGCTCCTTTGTGTGGACAGACAAGATATGGCGACTGAGAATAAAAGGGTCTGCAATTTTGAAGTTGCAGTGCCGGCACTGATGGAGTTTCTTGGTGCGATGGGATACCGAGTGCTTCTTCAGTTCAGACGGCCGGTGGAAGCCTTTACCACAGATGGCACATTTGTGTGGATAGTCCTTGGTGTGAACAGATATGATATGGCGTTTCAGGTCACTGGAGTTGGAACTTTTGTGATCACAGTGGGCACAATGGTGGGTCTTATTTTCCTCGTGCGTTAGTCCGTGCTGAATTAACTCCTCCTCATCTGCAAAGGTCTGGAAACAGCGCTCACATTTGTACGGCATCTCTTTGCTATGCTTCGTCTTGATGTGGGTCTTGAGATTAGAGGAATCGGCCGACTTGTAGTCGCAGTAAAGGCAGGAGTACGGCTTCTCGCCCGTGTGTGTGCGCATGTGTTTCTTCAATTCTGAAGGATGTCGAAAGCCTTTTCCACATTCCACACAGATGTGGGGGAAGCTTTTACTGTGAACTGCCAACAAGTGTCGATTGAGCAGTCCTTGCTCAGCTGTTTCATAGTCACAGAACTTGCATTTATGCATCTTGGTGGGTGTTGTAGGCGGCTGGCTCTTGGGCTCTCGATGGTGGTGCTGCAGTCTGTGAGAAAACAGCGCTGCCTGCTGGTGGAACTCCTTGCCACACATTTCACACTCGAAAGGGGCCTTGCTGCTCAGAGCGTGCACCTCCATATGGTTGTGGAGGCTAGCTTTCTTGTTGGTGGTGAAGTCACAGTCTGTACATTGGTACTTTTTCCTTGTCAGAACATCCTGGTGGTGATTCTTGGTGTGGCGTTTCAGGAAGCCTCGTGACTTGAACTTTTTACCACAAAGCATGCAGGGGTAAACTGTCAGAGGCTGACCATATGGGCCGATGATGATGGCTGGAGAGAAAAATGACAAGAGGGAGACGGAAATGACAACATGGCCATAATCTTTTTTTTTCAAGTAAACTGTTGGTTACCTTTAATTTTAATGTACAAATCCTTTTAAAACTATAACAAATAACTATATATTTAAAAGGTAATAAACCATATATTCCTTAGCAATAACGATTTCAATAAAAACAACTGTTATCACTGACGTGTTGTTAAATGTACAGAAATATAAGAAAATATATCATTGAATGAAATAAGCAGCTGGACATATTGGTCCACACATAATCATTCTTTAAAGGACTGTTCTGGGATTGCAGATATTTAAGTTTGATATCATCTGGAATCAGGCAATACATACATATGTAACTAAATACGGAGGAAGATTTTAATGCAGAAGTCCATATCATGCACTAAATTTAGAGTGTCTCAGTATTAGAAGTAGAGCAAATGGCTTTTCCTCAAGTAGTAAAAAAGCATAGATGTAAATTATGAAGTAACTAAGGCAATCTAAGGAAAGCACAACAGCTGATAAGCCTGCACAAAGAACATAAGCGATTTCAGCAGTTGAACTAGTGCTGCAGGTCATGGAGGGGTTAACAGGTCACGCTACAGTCTTGCTGATGGATCGACCGCCTGGTTACACAAGTCCTATTGTATAGTATTTTTACTTGTATGTAGGGCTGGGACAATTCAGCGACGTAATCAATTAAGTGAAGTAAACATACTGATTCACCAGTTTCAGGGAAGGGGTTGCTATGGCATACAGCAATTAAAAGTAATCAATTTGACTAATTAATAGAATTTTACTATATTCTTTTGGGGTAAATTAGTTGTTTACCCCAAATTCCCCGCTTTCCACCATTGTCTTGCTCTTACCTGTCTGTACCTGGCGAGGCTCCGACCGTCTCTTGCTCTTGTTACGCTGCCTACCAATTTCATCAACCCCGTCAGATTCATCGATGTGCAGCAGTGCACTGGCTGCACCGTTTCTGTTTTCACAACTCTCGCTATCCTCCGCACCTGTGAGACCAACAGAACTTCTGCCTTTAACACAAAAATAAACAAAACCAGCATCTGTAAAGCTCAAGGCAAGAAACTCAGGGACGTGGTAGATGCACAGGCTTCCAGTGTTGTTTTTAAAGCAATTTAATAGACAGGGGTGCTGACCATAAGCAGCTGCCCAGGCCACAGGCATGAAGTCCTTGCTTAGAGACACGCTGTCATACGAGCGGTCGTGAGTTACTGGCTCTTCGCCTCCTACCACCACCTCCATATAAACCTCATCAGTCACCTTGGACCCACCTGTAGATGAGCCCAACATGTACAAAACCAAAAAACTAGTAATGTTTACTTTCATGACAGTCACACCCCCTCGTTAGATCGAAGGACTCACCATGGTTTCCTTGATTGTGATGAGAATCCCCGACTGACATGTAAACCATCTTCTCTCTCAGCGTTTGGCCTGAAGACTCTGTTAACGCCACACTCTCCGTGTCTCCATCGCTGATGTCAACCGATTCTCCTGTAGAATTTAAACAACTTCTAAATGCTAACATTTTTGGCAAATCTGTCACACATTTGTCAACCTGTTAAAAACTGAGGCTTCAAACTATTTCCAGGGTTCACCAAATTACATTTAAGACTTTTAAATTCCTCTTTAACGCTAGAATGTAATACTCGTTTCACAAATCGCATCAATCAATAATTCCCTTCGAAAAAGAGAACGTTCTTCTAATCAACAAGACAACAAATATTTGATATTTAATTATTTGTGCTTAACGGTTGACGCATCAGTAAATGTAAGCAATGAACTAGACTCCCCTGTATTTTATTTTATTTGGAGTTTATATCTAAAGTCTTTTCAGAAACAAACCCAAATCTAATATTGTATCCTGTGGGAATCACTAGTATTATGGATATAATTAGCCCCTTCTTTATTCCTAATAGAGGTTTAAGGTTCACAGCTACTCACCCATGTCGTCCTCCCCAGAATCAGCCTTGAAGATGTACACCTTTATCACTTCCTGCCCATCTTCATCCTTCTCCACTTCCTGGTCCTCCACAGCTCCCTCCACTGTTACCTCCGTTCCATCCTCCGATACCATTTTTCCCGCTTCGTCCACTAGCAAGGGGGACACACATCACATCACATTGAAGACATGCAAGTATGTGAGATCTGCCAGTCACGAGCTGGTGAAGTTATTAAATCTACAACATGAATGCTTATCACTACTTATGTTTAATGAAGATAAAGCTTGGATATAGTTTCACCATTTCTGTACATCAATAAACAAGATAAAATGTATTGCAATTAATATTTTGTTTTTGTAATAGCTTGTCTGAATACTTAACAAATATTACCCAGTCAAGTCTGAAACCAGGTACCATGAATCATCTAAAAACAAATGTTGGTTTAGAAGTAGGTATCATTTATTTATACTACAGATGCTTAAAGTTCACTATCTCTGTCATCTGATCTCCCTGCATGTCCACCAACACACAGTTCAGATCAAACTCTAAAACTAAATGGAAATGACCCATCCTCAAACCAGGTCCCACTTAGGGTTTGTAGTTATTGCAGAATATATGGAAACTGGCTGCAATGGGGCGACTGTGGCTTAGTGGTAGAGCAGGAGGATCAGTAATTCGATCCCCCGCTCGTCCATGTCGAGGTATCCTTGGGCCAGACACTTAACCCAAAATTGTGGCTGCGGTGTGTGAATGGGTTTACTGATTAGTTAGGGCAGGGGGCACCTTGCATGGTAGCCCCTGCCATCAGTGTATGAAGGTTGTGAATGGGTGAATGATGACTTGTAACGTTTAAAGTACTTTGAGAGGTCAGAAAACTAGAAAAGCGCAAGTGAAAGTCCATTTATCAGAGATGTTTGTTGTTTGACAACAGAGATAAACTTACAGGATATCATTAGATAATCTCCACACCCATCTTGGTCGTCCTCCTGCTGCTCTGGGTCCAGCCCATCTTCAGGGATGTCTCCCATAGCAACACCTTCCTCTTCCCCGTCAAGAGCCATCACGCAGGTTTCAACTGCGACATCTTCATCGTCATCACAGTGCACATACTCAGAAACCACATCCTCAACAGCATCCTGGATGACTAGCTCGTCTGGGGCAAACCTGTGAACTGCCATGCCTTCCCCCTCGCCTTCGGACACCAACACAGTCTCTTGAAGCTCCACAACAAACTCCTGCCCGCCGGCACCACCCTCATCTGGAAGAAACAGGATTACTCAGTCAATCAGATGATTGTGTGTGGATGTTTTAAATGGAACATTTTATGTTTCCCGATTTCCTACTGACTCAATGCAACATACCAAACAACACTTTTCCCATTATCAGGCTAATCACAGAATTCTACTTCTGAAACAATACTGTGCAGTGTTACCGTGAACTCACATACTCCAAAAACATACTTTGTGGGAATTAAAACAGATTAAATAGAAGCATGGCTAATTACCCGATCCGTGTAATATTATTTTAGGCTCTTCAGAATGTATTGCAAGTCTGGTGACATCCTCATCCATTGTCCTCGCACTGCATTTGTTACTGAACAGCTGAAAGCAGATGACAGAAAGGTTTAGATAATTGGTGACCAAATTTGTTGGAAACAAAGTTTAACAGAAGAACCATGCCAACTCCATCAATCTCAAAAACCTCTATAGATACATTATTCATTATCATGCTGTTACTCTCCAAACTAACTTAGATCAGTCTCTAAATTCAATTCTCACATATTATTTAATACATGGATAGTCATTTTTGTTCAGTATGATGATCATAAAAGCAGACTGAACCAATGCACTGCAGCAGGTCACCCAAGTCAATTCAATGCATAATAGAGAATATATACCAACGTTTTTTTCCTCTTGTTCTGTGTGTTACAACTGTGAATCTCAAGCAATTTAATCTGCTTCCAAAACTAATGTAAGTTCATGGTCATTAATGTGGTTTAAAACTATTTCAACAGAAAAACAAATGCAGCTGATCGAGCGTGATTCTAACATTGTAAATTAGCTTAATTAATTAACTGAAAAAGTAGTACATTTTCCAGATGTATGAAGTCATTTTGCAGTTTACTGCATGTGTTGGTTTCTGTGGGCTTGACAACTACTTCAAATTTCTAAAAGAAATATGGCTTGGATTTCAAACAAATGCTTATTTGGCAGCAATTACTATGTATTGAAAACTGCCATAGAAGTATTGATTTTTTTTGCACTTCACAGTACTCATTCATTGAATAAGCACTAGTATTCAATCTCCTTTGTAAAATACATATTGTATTAATATTAGATAATAGTCAGTTGAAGCCATAGTAACTGCTCTGTTTAATATCGCACTGTGCTTTGTTGTATCTTGTTGCTGCAACAAACAAGTTCCTCTATATAGAACCTCATTTGTTTTGGTATGATATTCCACACAAACAAAGATAGAAAACCAGATATGGTCACTTGATTATTTTTTTTAATGCCCTTGAGAGAAATCTGGCCTCACAGTTAATTTCTGAAGGGAAAACACTCGAATAAATGACTATTAAAGAGGAAAGTTGTTCAGTGTTAGCTTGCGTCTGCAGCAAAAGGACAGCAAGAAATGCACTGGCATAATTCTCACTACCGTAGCTACCAAAACTAAACAAATAGTGCACCAACGTGGAGATAAAAGGTGACATAACGTGTGACCAAATATCCCCCCGTCACACACACACACACACACACGGGACGCAGAGATGTAAACAGTGGTGTGGACGCTGCAGCCGGGGGTGCCATTTAATTCACACTGAACGTACCATCCCCCACCTCCAGGTGGAAAAGGATGACAAGGTTGTGAAGCGTTGTGGCGCACAACTCAGTGCGTTGAAAGATGCCGCCGACACATTAAAACCTACCATTGTGATCAAACTAACTTAGCTACTCGTTCATGTCAGACTAAACCAACCCCCGACGAGGGGATTATTATCGTTCACGGTAATGTCTTCAACTGACCACTGGAGCATCGTCGGCACTGAATACACACGTACGGTCCCGGTTGACGCGGACAAAACACACTTTTAAAAACAGGAGATTGCGCCCACGTGTATTAAGTAGCATAAAACTACAGAATAAGAAAGGATGTTACGTTAATTCTCCGCTGAAGAGGCTATGCAGTAGCCAGCTAGCGGGAGGATCGCTCGACACACACACACACACACACACTCGTTTCCCACAACAGATTTTCATTAGACGGCCGTTAGCGTCCGCCATTTTGCTAGCTTGATGTCTGGACGAATGCTAATTTCAACACCGATTGAAAGCACACCTCGGCGACTAGGAGTGATAATTGCGCTTCTTCTGCAGGTTGTAACGCACATTAACGGTTAAATCAAATGCAACATAACGTTATGCAACGACGTCTAGCGGCTACAAAGCCACTCATTTAAATCGGGCGGGCTAGCTACCCGGATAGGCCTGAATTACCAATTACGGCCTCTGTTGAGGCCCGGGCCTGAGAAGAAAAGGCCCAACCCTTTGCGGCCTCTCGGTGACAATGAAGAAATAAATTAAAATACCACATGCATGCAAAAACAAAAGAGACACGAACACGCAAACAACTCTGCAAACGGAAGCCACAGGAGCAAAAAAATTAACCCGCGTACCAGATGTATGCTGCAGGAATGGCCTCCGTCCGCACCTCGGCTTCCCGGGCCGCCTGGTTCCCCCAGACTCGGGCTGGATTCAGTCGGGAATTTTGTGTTATTTGGGCGGGCCGGAGAGGAGCAGAGAAGGAGGGGTTATGGGTGGTTTCTGGAGCTCCGTTGAAAGCAAAGCAGGACGTCTGGAGCCAGATCTTGTCATGCTACAGCCCCCCGCTCCTCCAGCTCCGAGGCCGCCGTCAGCACACGTCACAGCCCGATAGCAGCAGGAAAATGCGGAAGGGTTGTGGTGGAAATCACAACGGCAGGCACCAAACAGGCCATAGTCTGAGGACGGCTGTTCAAGCGGGGTTTGTCAAAACGTGCACCGTAGTGTTCATTTTAATTAGTTTATGCCCCGAGGTTGGTTTCGCTAGTGATGGTTGAGGACTGCTTCGCTTCCCCAAACAGCAGACTTGTATGCGGCGGAGAGGTGGATAATAAAAAGTGATTAAACTATGACCTGCAGACGGAGAGCATCCAACATTTAAACAAACCGCTGACTAGTTGTTCACCCTCTCACAGTATGAGTTTCAGTAGTTTAAACCCAATTGTTTCTTCACAGCAACCTCGACCTCCTGCTCAAAAATAAGAAATGGTTTTGGAATTATAATTATTTTGTAAAAAAAGCCATTTAATTACAAGTTAATGACTTTAATAGAGATATTACATTTTAATAGAGTTTCTAAATGTTTACTTAACTACAATTATCTGACAGCTTATTTATAAATGAATATAGGCTATTCATAGGCTACAAAGTGTTTATCCGCCTTTAACATTAAACATTAAAAGACAGTATGTTGAATAGTTCAAATGAATCCTCATGCAGTTAAAAGTAGTAATAATCAAGTATCACAATATATAATACATAGCACTGACATGGACCACGGTCAGATAATGAATAGTTTAAAATGTGATACTTGAAATACATTTAGCTGATAAGCAACATATTCAACACAGGATTTTTGCGTGTCATTTAAAAAAAATGTTTTAATCATGCCAACGTAACAAAGGATCTCAGACCTTCCACCACTGATCTAAACTACTGGTACATGAGGCTATGCATTTGTAATACTACAATCCAAGGTTAATTCCTGGGCTCCTCTTATTTCAGAAGTTATTACTTATATTATAAGTATGGATTTATTGCAATGTCAATACAACATCTGATTGCTATAGAAAAACTGTAGCTTTTCTCAAATATATATATAATTTTACCATTACAGGCCTCTGAGAGTATAGTAAGCATGTTATTCCCAAACCTCATGTGTTCATTTACTGATCAGTAAAGATTATGATTAACTCAAATGACAGTTTAATGATTAAATGCCAATTTACTAACCAAACAAAACATGTTTATTGCCAATAACAACAGTCAGTACAAATCAATAAACAGTAAACTCTATCTGGCAGTTAGTTAAGCAAATCCTTCTTTTCAATCTCAAAAAGATGCCATCCTTCCTCAGCAGAGGGATCAGCTGCTCCTCTTCCCTTGTAGAACTCAATAGTCATTGAGTTGTTATCTGCTACAAGGATGGATGCGCGTGCTGCAACAGTGAGTCTTTACTGCTGTCTACAGGTTGAAGACAAAAATAGGACATGTGAAGTATTTAACTGTACATTAGTTCCCGTACATCATGATTTATGAACCAATGCTCAAAACTGGTGGAAATATTATATATGAATATTACAATTAACACTTAGTCCATGAGAGTATGTGTAAAAAGGCCTCCTCAAGACTTTCTCTGTCATTCATTAACCTTAACCCTCATATAACAGCACTTGATGAACATCTTACCATGAAACTCCTGCAGGATGTATATGGCTTCCAAGTAGAACACTGTTCCTTTCCAAAGGTCATATGTGAATTTGTAAATGGCAAAGCCAATCACATTGTGACCTAGAAGAAAACACTATGAGTAGGGTTTGAATCTTAAGCATTGACCTATTCATTAAAGAATATGACTCCTAAATTGTAAAGTTTTGTTTTTGGAGAAATGTTTTAATCTTCTGACTTGGACTTCAGCAATTAAACAGTGGTATAATGGATTATCTCCAAAGCCGTCTTATAGTAGATCTACAAGTGAGACATAGAGCTTTTTTTAATCCAGATAAACATATGTACAAAACACTTATAGTTCAACATCAAGTGGGTTAAGAAACCTTTCTCGGTCAGCGTGACTTTGTCCTCAATCTTCATATAAATTTAGCAAAATACTAAAAGGCAAAAAGAAACAAGAAATAAAAGTGAATTATGCATTCAATTTGGACAGTTTTCTCATCAAATGACCTAATTATCCCATTATTGGGTATTCACGTGAACAATAAACCGGACTGAACTGACAACACAAATGCACTTTACCAAAAGGGACAGCGCAGACTCTATCTGCGGGGAGAGACTCAGGACCTTTCTCAGCTCTGGTGGCATCAGCCATCTTCTATGGACTGGTCTACTGGGGCAGCAGCATATCGACTGCTGGCAGGAACAGGCTGGTTAACAAGGCCAGCTGTGTCCTAGGATGTCCTTCGCTGGCAGTGTGTGAAGGAGATATAGCGCAGGTCCTTCCTTCCTCGTGCTGTTAGACTGCACAATCAACATTGCTCTCTATAGAACGCACATGCCCGAAACAGGCACATTATTCATTCATGTGCACAATCATTATCAATGTCCACTATGCCCTTCTCCTGCTGAAAACTGCACAATTTCCCCACTGTGGGACTAATAAAGGATTATATTATTTTTTAAAATCTTTTCTTGTTAAAATATTAATATTATTAAGCTTTAACATTTGGCTGACCTGTAAAAGTCGCTTGATATTGGAGACATCGTTGGTTTCAGCTTTCCGTATTATAGAACTGGCCATATTCTCCTTTTACCTTTGCTTACTTATCCACTAAATAAAAGCTACATTTGTTTCGTCCTTCGCTCCTCAGGAGTTTAACATCGTCTAGAGAACTACGTTGGCTGTGTCACACCAGTGGTACAGCAGCTTCAGTGACTACTTTTATACATCCCTGGAGGAGGAAACATTCAATAGCCAATATTTGAACAAAGTTTCTTTCCTTTTTTTGAGCTTGTTTCCTGTTCATCACTAAGCTTAATTTGGATGTTGTTTAATAGACAAGGATTTAGAAAAAAACAAGGCCAAATATATCTCTAGAGATCAATAAAAAACAATCTATTATAGAAAAACAATATCATTATTTATCTGTAGGGAACATTTGCATCCATTGCAAAACAGTGAAATATACAGAAACACAATATTGATCTATTGATGGTTCCATTATTTTATTATGTTATTAATGGATTGTACCTCCAATAAAAAATTTAAATGAGTTGGGACATTTTAGGTTATCACCAGACGGGTATAAGTATGTGACAGATTAACTCCTTATGTGGTCGCTCAGAGACGAGCTGTGATGTGGCGACATCTTTGGTGTGATGATTAATGAAGAAAGCATCTGAAAATCAAATGTTTTGAGGTGTCGCGTTGATACTCCAGGTGGCCCAGTGCCCTTTGGTTGGACACATGAATCAGAATTTAAAATTTGGTAGCTTCCCATAATATGATATTCTGGCAACTGTTTGGTGTGATCAAATGACAGCATGTCTTTTAGGGACAACGAATAGACTTCGTGTCTAGTTTTCAATATCGGGCTTTATGCAATTGTTTGTCTGCTATATGTACAAACCATAATCCTCCTTCGCAATATGATATTCAAACTGCCAGGTTGCACGGTCACCGGGTCAAATTAAACGAACAGAGTAGACAACATCTTATGAAAAGACATTTTATTTGTACTCTCAGTAAGTGATGGATTTCACAGACTTGGACTTGCAGATCAGTTCAGTTTATCAAAATACTTCAGCTTGCCTGATGGGTCGGGAATGATCTGTGGGAGAGAATTAATTAAATTACTGCACAATGAGAAATATACTATGTGTATGCTCTGAATCAGGCTGTGACTAATACAGATCCCTGACAACAAACTAGGCCCGCTTTCTGTGTGTTTCCCAAATATTAGTTTGTTTCTGCACTTCACAACAAAAAAAACCTGTGAGGCCACAAACTAAATAGGCAACGCTCACAGTGGCAGTGCGCTTCTCTTAACAATGAAGTGTTGATGCTTTTTGCAAAAAATACACTATTTGTAAGCTGGATAGAAAGACACTCATTTGCAAATACACGGTTCTTGATCGGAGATCATCAATCGGTAATTGAACAACACTAGTTAGAGACCAAGGATCCAAATCAGTCAGTGATACTCACTGTGTCACTGCCTGGCTTCCATCCGGCTGGACACACTGTGAGAAAATGACACAGTTGCAGTTAGCACAAGTAAAATAGTTAAAAGAATTACTGAGATACATTGAAAACCAGCTCTTGATTCCCTGGTACTGCCATTTAAATGAGCTCCTTGTACCTTCTCCGTGTTTGTCCGTGTACTGGAAGGCCTGCACGAGCCGCAGAGTCTCATCCACAGATCTTCCCACCGGAAGATCGTTCATGGTGATCTGCCTCAAGGTGCCTTTGTCATCAATGATGAAGAGTCCTCTAAGAGATGGGCAGATAAGTGAGACTCGTTAAAAATAACCAGCTATGTTATGACTTATAAAGTTATGGAGCACATTGTAGAAGCATCAAATGTCATCCGAATGCATTTTAAAAGGTTTTCAAACCAAATAACTTATCGGCTTTTGTTCGCTCAGTGGCGCAACATTGTTTCATTAAGTTAAATCGACTATAAAACATAGATAGCGGCCATCACAGCGAATGTGGAACCGTACCTCAGTGTGTGTCCCTGGTCCTCCAGGTAGACTCCATAGTCTTTTGAAATCTGGTGAGTGAGGTCCGATAACAGAGGTATTCTCATTTTTCCAAGTCCACCTTGCTTTCTGGGCGTATTGATCCTGTTAATAACAAGACAAATAAAGCTGTTCTGAGTGTACAATTTAGATAAATGAGTCATCAGCGTGAACACCTACAATTAATTTATTGAAATGCCAAAGTATTTAGGTAATTATTTGACTTAAGTCAGTCTACTCCAGGACGTCTGTTATTATCTGGGTGCATCTTGAGGGTGTAATGGGGACACGATCTTACCAGGCCAGGTGGGTGAACTGGGAGTCGACAGAGCAGGCGACCACCTCTGTATTGATGGCTTGAAACTCATGCATGCGATCACTGAATGCAATAATCTCAGTGGGGCAGACAAATGTGCTACAAAAGAAAGAACAAACACACATTCACATGAGGATGGACTCTGTTGTGCATCAAGACAAATTAAGTGATTATGTCATGTGCTTCTCAGACGTTACTCACAAGTCCAGAGGATAGAAGAAGAAGACGAGATATTTGCCCTGGTAGTCCGACAGCTTCGTCTCTTTGAATTCACCATTAATAACGGCTGTTCCCTCCCAGTGTGGCGCCGGCTTTGAAACTTCGGTAGGAAGAAAGAAATAGATGGATTGATAAAACCAGGAGTTATTACTGTAACTGTAATTGTGTTTTGATGCTGCAGTGCTTTTTTTTGCTAAAATGTGCAGGGAAAAATGGAAGATGACAGTAGTGTTTTAGCTTTTAAATGGCACATTAATACTAATAATCTTCAGTATTTTTGCACTTTTAAACATGTTGATCTCAGTCTAATATAAGTATTCAAGCCATAAGTATTGTAAGTGTACATATCTAAACTGAACCGTCCAGTATTATCATTAAATTACTTTAAATGTTTAACTTTACCTCTATACATTTGTTTGTATTCTTTATAATGTTTCTATTCACATGTTGTTCTGCATTGTTATGCCCCAGAATAACGCACTTCTGCTCTATTTTTTTCTTGTCTATATGCTGTTTGAAATATTTCAGTTTTCTCTATGAGGCTATAATCTTTCTCTATTATGTTGTACATAACAGTCCAGTTGTATTGCATATGCAAGGTTATGAATATGCAATACAACTGGAAGTGTGTCTCCATTTCAATGGGCAACATACAGCAGGAGCGCATGTGTTGGCATAAACATGATGACCAACTGAAACACTCGCCTTTGCTTACAAGACTGCACGTCATATAGACTCATACATGTGCACGCGAGTTTTATGGACGTCTCTGACCAACAGTGTAGGTCATGTGTCATAGCGGCGGACGCAGACGCAATCCAATGAACGTTATAGAATGACGTGTCCTTAAAAAAACAACCTCTGCTTACAAGTCAGGCCTGCTGTCTGAGTGACACTCACATCTTACAACTGCCAACTATAAAGAATTAAACAATAAGACACAGCCAATCACAAATAGGAGCGCGAGCAGAAGGACAGGACGCCGTCTGTAAGTTACATTGTCCTGACAGGCAGGACGGATCACCACGCTGCAGCGAAGAAAAACAAAAAAACGATATCACTGCGCACTTTCATGACGGCGACACGACACTTCCCACCTCTTGATGAACTCACGAGACTAACTCACTCTTGGCTTTGCTGAGGTGCAGGGAATGGTCGGACACGGGCACGCGGAAAGCCTCTCCGGGATAGACGTGTCCTCCCGCGTAGTTGTGACAGTTTTTCACATTCGCCGCTTCCTCTGCAGATGTGGTGAGGAGGAGGAGAGCGGCACACAGCGCGCGGAAAAGCGGCTTCTTTATACTGGTGTGCAAGAGAGACTCCATTGCGTCGTTGTAACCACTAGTTAACTACTGAATGGGGAATGTGTTCCAGCTTTTTGGCTGAATTTAAGGAGCCTTCTTCCTCCTCCTCCTCCTCTTATTCTTCTTCTCCTTCTTCTTGGTCCAGGTTTTGCAGCAACTCGCATCCTGATTGTTGCATTACCGCCACCTTCTGGAGCTAATTAGTTCACTTCCTATAACAGTATCTCCCTCTTATCCTTAATACATAGACAGCAAATCAATGTACAAGAAGGAAATACAACTCCCTGGCGATAATTACACAAAGCCTTCATCACACACTTTAAGTGTCTTGCCATTACTGTCCTTACTTTCTCTAAGTATTTTTTTTAATCTATTTTCATCTGAAATAGTATTATTCATTATCTTCACTGCATGTCTATATTGTATATTTGTTCTTACAACTGTACATTGTGAAGCTGATGACCTACTTTTATTTGTTTTCCTAACCGTACCTAAATAATCTTCAAGTGGGCTTTTAATTATAAATACAATAACTCACCATACATCAGTATATTCAGAATAACATGCTTTCTATTTTATTACATATTATTACTTAATGTGTTCTTTTAAGTTGCAAATCATGACTATTATTGAGACAAAATATGGACTATTGAAATAGACATTTTCCATATAATTTTAATCCTATCTTGAAATACCGTTTTGTTTTCATAATATAGCTACTTTTATTGCTACTTTACTTTAGCGTAACAACTTTGACGGTGTAGTCATGACTGGTAACTATGAGTCACCTAACATGGGACTTAGTATTCACCCCTAAAAGAAATATTCCAATGTCCAAAAAAAAGCAAGGGTGCTACCTTTACTGGTGTTGTTCTTCAAAATGAAAAGGTATTAAGTTGATGGCATTTATTAACCAGTAATTACTTTGTTGAAAAAGTAAAACTCATTAATCACTGTTCATTAAAATAAACGGTCAAAGTTAGGGACAATTTACCCAACATGCATACAGACAAAGAAGACTACAACAATTCAGTATCTTACAGTCTTTTTATTACAGGGACACACATAAAAACAGTGTTTGCCTGCGTCGATGTAACAGTTTTCTCCAACAAATACTCCCACTGCGGGTATTTTCAGTTGTACGAAGACAAGTACTGACATTTAAAATTGTAGTCCATCTTCTTATTTGACTAAGTACTTTTCACATTACAAAGAACAGACCCTTCCCTAGTGCTTTAAAGGGTTACAAGCATTGTTGCAATGTTTAAGAATACTAACGACAGAAAATGATGACAGCAGCTTGCGGCTAAGTGTTGATATGAAGGTTTTTTTATTTTTGGCTTCCAGAGCTGTCAGCAGTCATTGTTCTTCTTAAAAAAACAATTGTGTTCAAGTACTTGACAAAAAATAAAATGTTTACGGTCACCATTTTTGCCAGCAATGTTTCATCCTGTGGTAACACGAGTGTGACTAACTATTTACACACACATGTTTATCAGACAAATTATTAGGAGCTTCTAGAGTGTGTGAAAATGAGCGATTTATGTTTGTCATGAACAGACTCGCTTGGAGTGTTCACATTGTGTTCAGGACACAGCTACACAACACGAGATCTGCCAGGCACGGTTGGTTTGGCAAGACAAATTAAAATATTTAAAGCCTTTCCCTCTGTATTCACTACCATCTTACATATTGTATTTTAAAAAAAAAACCATATGGACATATATTGAGAAAGTTGATAGTAACAACGGTCTTCAACCTGCTGTCTTGTATGGTGTCTTTGTAACAAGGGGTGAAATAAAAAAAGACAAGAACTAGTAAACTTAAACTGAATGATTTATCATGTACACTTCAGTATAAAGAGAACAAAGCCAATTTTACAGGTTAGTCTCTTTATGAGATGAACAGTTATGGATGGACATTTGCTTCATCACACCTCAAAAGTGACCACAGAAAACCATCAAACAAGCACATTTAGAATCAACTAAATATATTCACTTAGGGCCGGATTTACAAAACCCTCTGACTTGATGCTTATTGTTAAGAGACCTCGATATTCCTTAAAATAGCTTAAGTGATTTATTGAGCTTCCCTCTTAATTAAAAATAATTATTCACAGGTATTAATTAATATATTTTCATGTGTGAAGACGTTAAATAATCCACCAACGGTGATGGTGATTGTAACTACTAAACATAAAACGAAAGCTTTACAATGTATTGAGTTGGCAAATACCTTAATATGTTTACTAAAACTATAAATAAATAGGGGACATAATGTCAAAAGACTATGGAACACTGTGACAAAGAAACTAACTTTAGGTTGTTTTGAACTCTGAAAACCTTTGAAGATTATTCAGTTTGGTGTCTTTGTTTCATCCTCAGAACATTTTGGTGAATGTGGCCCAACTGTTAAACTGTACAGCGTTGAAATAAATGTACTTGTTGATGGTTCAAGCTCTGGGTCCGAGCCACTAGTTTATGGTACATTGTATGATGGCGTGTGTGTATATGCAAGGGTGAAGGGGGCTTAATATGTTACTGGGTGAATTTACGTGATGAAGAGAGTGGGTGTTACAACTTTAGCTAACAGACTTCAGCTTGATCCACGGGTTCGTGCTGCGCACCTCCATGGGTGGATCGTTTTTGAAGATATGGTTGCACAACTCTTCCAGTGGGGGTTCAGGATCCGTGGTGGCAAACTGAGCAGCATCTTCAATTTCCTTCCTCACCGACACATCAATCTCCTGCGGACACATTTAGACAGAAGTTTATAGTTATTTGCTGTCTGACTTTTAGTGTTCATGTGAGCAGCTAAAGAAATGTGGTTAAGCTGTTCAATTAGAAAACAGTACAACATCAAATATAATTTTAATACATGTGTGGCTCACAACATACAGTCTATAGCAGACACATTTGTGTCTTAAAATCTCATATCTTTTTTTATTTAACTGAAAACAGACCTCCATGTTTTTTGTGTCACTTCATTATGTGATCAAACACAGGGTATAATAAGCATCACTATCACCACACAAAACATGTTCTTATTGCTAGTAAAATTAATTTGTGATCACAACTGTATTAATAAATCCAAATGTTGAGCTCCATGTTTGTAGGCGGGACCTACACTGAATAAGACATCTCTATTGGTCAGCCTCAGTCACAGTGGCAGCATTGAAAGGTCCACTGTGATTACACAACTTTGTTGACTTGACCCCGGGCGAGTCAATATTGAAAAATGAACCCCACCAGGGAGATTTGGGAGGGGGCAGGTCTTGCATCACCCCAAAGGGATCAATACATTATCCCATACACATTACCAATCCGATCGAAACGGGCCAATAGAGACATCTTACATCTTTCAGCGTAGGTCCCACCCACGAGATTTAGCTCAACAGCAAGAAATATTTGCAAACCAAACTTTTGGATTTGCATGAATACATTTTCAATCACAAATTTATTTTACTTGCCAAAAAAAAACAAAAAAACATTGCAGTGTCAATCATTTCGCTCTCAAATCCAATTTGTGATTGCAAAGTGGAAAGTTTTGCTCTCGAAGCTTTTCTGTTTGATTGCATAATGAGGACACAAGAATGTGTTCCCCGAGGCACGCTTGTCATCTACAATGTAGGCCTATTAGCTCGTCAATAAACAAAAAACAATCGAGGCAACAACTCCCATGTTCTGAGGTAAAATTACTGTTTTTGTCAGAGTGGCTTTGAAGAGAGGATAAATTACTTCATGATGGCTTCAGTTTCCTGTCTGACAGCAAGTTGAAGTGGTGAACATATCCTTACCCTTAAACTTATAATTATTTTTAGGTAGCTTAAATACATTTTGTACATTGTCTCATCAAAGTGGGGGCGTGCCGGCCATCATATACAGACCGACTACCAATTAGTGCCTTATTCAACTCTACTGTTTATGAACGGAGTCACAATAACGTATGCTTCCTCCCTTCCTGCTTGTCTTTTTAATACATTTTTGGAATTATTCCAACCAAAAATCTTGTTGAAAACACATAACGTAACACTCTTGGATTAATAACATTGCATAACCTAAAGAAAACATTTGTTTTTAAATCCCAAATGATGATACAGATATGGACAACTTGCTGTAGCAACATTTTCTTTTAGATATTTAACAGGCAGATATTTGTTACCTTGAGCTCCTCCACGCTGGCCATGTTGTTGCTGAGTATGCGGTCCTTCAGCAAGGAGATGGGGTCACTCTTACCACGGACCTCCTGTATCTCCTCACGCGTGCGGTAGCTGAGAAAGGAGAGATTGGTGCAGGGATGTTGTGGGGATGCGCTAATTCAACAATTATTTTTAGAGCTGACACCAAATGCAAGTGCTACAACATCATTATTTGACAATCTGGGTATTGCAAGTCCACTACAGCGGGAAGGAGGGTACATGAAGACTACTGCGAGACAGTGGCAGAAGCAAGGGGCAGCACCACAGTGAAGATAACATTGGGAGGTCAGATTATTAATAATACCTAAACAAAATTGTTAAACAATTAAGAAAAGTGCTGTAAAGATATTATACGCATAGTAATTAGTTAGAGCGAATACCTACATTTTAACAAATACAAAATTACAAAGGTGATCATTTACCTGACACCAGGATCACTCATACTGTGTCCATGGTAACGGTAGGTCTGAAGCTCCATGAGAATGGGACCCTGATGAAAGGGAGGACAAAAATAACTGACGATCTAGTTTCCTGCTTAATATAATACAAATAATACTGTTTTTAACTCACCTTCCCAGCTCGGCAGTGATCCGCTGCAAACTTGGTTGCTTCCCGAACACACAGAACATCCATCCCATCCACCTAAATACAAAAACAATTCTCTCAAACAAATGTCATTGAATTATGATGTGCACCTTTCAGGAAATACATTATAGCAAAAACATTTAAACAACAAACTAATTATGACGTCTGTTTAATGAATGTAGGAAAAAGTATAAAGAGAAAAACCGTACCCGGAGACCAGGAATGTAGTCTCCTCTCTTGTAGTAGTCTGTGCTGGCTGCAGATCTCTCCACTGGCGTGCCCATGCCATACCGGTTGTTCTCACAGATGAAGATGGCGGGCAGCTTCCAAAGTGCTGCCATATTATAGGTTTCAAAAATCTGACCCTGTGAAATACACAAAGTATGTCTTTTAACATTATGGAGCTTACATTAGAAGTATATAGCAAAGTAGATCTTATACAAGAAAAACTGTCTTCGACTGTTGAAGGAAGCTACTATTAAGCATGTTATTAACTACACAGCGAGACTAAAACTCTTTGTGGCATACCTGGTTGGCAGCGCCATCACCATAGAGACTGACGGACAGCTCATTCTTGCCCTGATACTTGCAGGCCAGAGCCACACCAGCACCCAGGGGAACCTGAGCAGAATCCAGAGATGTCTCAGGTTACATGATATAAATTTTAATGTAGAAGGGCCTGTGTCAACATAGCGTTTTTTTTCCGAGCACCAGCGTTCCCCCACCCCCACCCCCCCAATGGTTTCCACTGAAGAGTGTATGTGACTGTCTAGAGAAAAAGTGCTGCACCCAGAGTCTTTTTTCTGAGCACTCCGGGTTTTTTTGTGCAGCATCTTCAAGATCCTCCTGTTGAAAATGAACCTTAGAAAAGCGCTTGCGACGTCACTGTAGTGTCTATTTATTTTAATGAAATGCTGGGATGAAGTGCTTTACTGTCAGAACAACATACTATATGGACACAGGCCCCAAAGCACTCTTCTAAAAACAACATTATAAGAAGCTGCTTTAGGAAACTTTAGAAACTGACATAATACCAATCAGCTCAAGTTCAGTGGAAACTTATGCATGATAAAACAGATAATATATTTCTAGCAGGTTTGTGATCGAATTTCAGAAAACTATAAAAGCAGATGCACAAATTTCACCTGCTTTTAGTCCTTTTAATGTTTACATCACACTGACATACTATTAGGAACCCATTTATGTGATATACCTGAGCTCCAACAATTCCATTTCCTCCGTAGAAGTTTTTAGTGTACATGTGCATTGAGCCTCCTTTGCCCTTTGCAATTCCGCCTCTTCTGCCTGTAAATTCAAAACAAAAATATCTCAAAATTAACAGTGTTTGGAGCTCAAAATCCTCTACGAATGTCAATGCCTCAGCATTGCAGACTGACCAGTGAGCTCAGACATGATCTCCTTCACAGTCCCTCCTCTGGTGTAAGTGTAGCCGTGGGCGCGGTACGCAGTGATCAGGTGGTCTGTCAAATTAATTCCTGCTTCGATACCAACTGCACAGGCTTCCTACAAGCAGAAATAAAACACTGAGAAATCTTATCACAATGTTCTTATATTTGATATTTTTAAATAATCGTACAGAATACTAAACATCGGTTTTAAAATATAATAATATCCGGTTGCATTTCAAAACAGATTTTTATTTTAATGCCATTTTGTATTCTTCCTAGAGCAGCAAACACATGTATACTAGTGACTCTATATTTTCCACTGTATCTAGTTTAGGAACAATTATAATGCACTCAACCTGGCCGTCATACAAGTGGCAGAATCCTCGGATGATCTTCTGCTTATACAGCTGATCTGCTTTCAGCTCCATACGCCTGATGGTCTGCATGATGCGGTAGTACTGCAGACCCTCATCCCGAGTCATCACCACTTGAGTAGCCGGAGCCTCATCCAGCTTGTGGATGTCACATTTCTAGAGGGAAGAAAATAGCCATAAAACGCACAACCTGCCATGTGTATTTATCAGTATACCGGAACAAAACGACTTTGTGTTTAAAGCCTACCTTTATTTCAAAGCTAGCCTCGGTTGTGAAGTCAGCATATGTGCGTGCTGACACGACCGCTGCAGCTCCCTGCCGTGGGAAAAAGGAGTTTGTGTTTAAACAAAAGGTTTTACCTTTTCAATACAACACCTGAGTTACAGTATTAACACAAAACAATACTTTATTTCTTACTTTAGAATATATGAACATGATTTTCTTTTTTCCATTTCACAAATTAAGTTAATAAACACACATACATACATATATATATATATATATATATATATATATATATATATATATATATATATATATATATATTAATAAATGTACTGAACACAAGCAGCTGTAGTGGAACTTTGTCTAAATAGAATTTGGCAAAATATGGATTTTAATCAGGACCTTTATGACCAACAACAAGTCAAATTATGAGCCCGACCAGACAGATGGCAGCATTCAGTACTTCACAGTCTGCAAATAACACATTTGAGTTCAGTTGCTACCAGAAGAGTGCCGATGTTTGACACACATATCTAACATTTGCCACCAGTTTGCGCAACGTATTGTTTGGGTAACCAACAGAGCATAAATATCACTGCTACACATAAAACACAAGCAAAGATGTATTTACATATTTAAATTATACTTGTTAGACAACAGTGTATTAAAAAATAGCCGAGATTGACAGACAGATCGATGCTGTCAACCCTTTCCAGTTGGTATTCATCATTTCACTGTCATAATATAGTGACACAAGTTGTAAGGACAGGAAATCATCAAGGACCTCTCTGCTAATCTTCTGAAAATACGAGCTGCCAATTAAGGAAAATGTGTCATAAAAGAGATTCAAACTGACATAACTATTGATTTAGGTGGGATTTATCGCTCAAAAAAGGACTAACTAATATATTACATGTTTCAGAAAAGTCTTTATAAAGAAATGTATCTCATTCTGTTTAGCAGGAAAATGTAAAATCAAGGTACCACATTGTTTTCTCCCACTTGAATGAGCGAGTTAGATTTTAAGCAGGTCACTTGCTGTCAGTTTACATAGAACAACATAAACCCGTGGAAACACAGCTCCTGCCAAAATAATGAGAACCCAAAACACTGAAGCGATCACGAAGAGTTTGTATTTATGTGCAGACGTTAGCGGCGTTAGCCAAAGCAGCTATCACTCGGCCTTACAAGGTCAGCGCCGCGAGGACAGGCTTGTTTGGGGTAAACGCTCGAGCTCTGAGAGGGAGACTGTCGTGCGGGTGCTTGGCTAAGACCGTCCGTTGTTTAAATTATACATACTCACATTTCTCTGAGCACAAGCCCTCAGCACGTGAGAGATATTGGTCAGCATCTTTCCTGAGCTCGCTCACAACAATCCCTACACCGCAACGTCCTTCTGTCAGGCTACGTCCTTCCGGCTCTTCTTCTTCTTCTTTGTGGGGTTTATGGCAGACTAGGCCTTTACAGCTCACTGCTTCCTCCCATTGGACAGAATAGTCACCACATCTCCTTATGGCACACATCATTAGATACAGGGACCATAGTCTGAAGAAAAACAATTATATATATTTTTAAAAAAAGCAATTCAGCTTCTATATTTACTTTCCCCTTCGCAGAGTCTTAAATAAGTAAGTCTCCACTCCCAACTTGGCCACTTCCCCCGAACAGGAAAGACGGCAGTGAAGTATCACATACAGAATAAATTCCATCACTCCACATGTATTACATTTCCCATCCTGGTGTTTCATCCACAGTGCCCTTGACTTGATATTATCTTCCCTATCTAACTTGACTAAACTATTGACCCTCGGTTGAATGGAAAAAAATATTGCCCGTCCGTTGCCCTCCTCCTCCCACTCTCTCTGCAATGTTGCATCTCTAACTACCACACAAATGTTTGCCAAAAGAAACTCTGACAGCAATTTCTCCAGTCGTTAATTCTACCTTGGCCATTCAGGGCACAGCTGCTTTATTGTCATTTTAAATGCCTCACCTCATATTAGTGCATATTCATAAATTCCTTTATTATCTGACTCAGTAAACCTGGTAAACACAGAATTACAAGTTGATGTTTTTTGGACTAAGGACAAAATAATGCTGCCATGTGTAGTCTGCAGAGCACTTTAGTTGATGGGCACTTAAAGACAATATTACATTCACTCAGTGCAGAGCATTGGAATAATGGGGAGGATTTGGTTGCCCGCAGCTCATTTCTGCCCTGCAGGGTCCCAAACCAACTGTGGCCTCTGCAAAGGCTTTTATCATGGCCAGATATTATCAATCCAATATCAACAGATACTCTTCAAAAAGGTGAATACACGTAACTTTATCTAAATGCTATGGATGGTTCACAAAGCCACACATGGTAATGGGTGTACAGACCTGTGTGTGCAACACTAACCCTTAGCTGTCAATACGTGTTCGATCAATGCAGCTTTTCTATTCATGGCTCCACCAGATTGATCTTTAAAAAAAAATACAAACAGAAAATGCAATTGTACTATAATAATAACAATGATGGTAATCATACGTTATTATTTACAGTATTTATTTGTATAGACTATAATCTATTTTCAAGGTTATGGTTAACTTATTGTGCATTAATGATCAGATCAAGTTATGAAACAGTTAATTGTTGCATTAGAGTGCGAACTTGACCTATAGGCGAGCACGCACTGATTCTGCGTGTTGTCCCCCTGCCTGTTGTTGCATTACAGCAGCTACGTTTGGTTTGAACTGCGTGCACAGAGGAAGTCTCCCCATTCACCGGTGAATCGAGAGCTTGTGTGTCAGGGCGGGCTTACAATGCGACGCACAGTGTGCTCGGTCGATCGTGTGCGCATCATCATCTCCAGCTCCAGCCTCTGCATCCCTCTCCTCCATTCACACACAAGACTCTCGCGTCCTGGCCGTCATCTCCAGCCTTCACAATGACCTTCAGACCTTCAATCTGAATGGTGTGTGATCGTCTCTGCCCGCTGTGGCTGCGCGTATCGCTGCGGTCTCGGAGGGAAACGCATATACCTGCATGCGCTGCGTTGGCTTCACTGCGGGCTGTTTTGGTTGACCGCGCGTCCGTTCATTCGAGTGTATTGTTCCTGTGACAGCTACTATGGCGAAAGCAGCCACATCGTCCAGTGAAATAACAGGTAAGCTTGATGTGACGTTGGTTAGGTTTGGTACCATCATGCTATCGGGATCGGTTGTTGTTTGCTATACGCGATTTAATGAATGACGCAATTGACAAATCCACTGCTTTTGTGCATGATGCGGGGCTGTGCGGTCATGATCCGGCATCACTGTTTTGTTTATTCGCTGAGGTCTCACTGTGCAGGTTGTTTTCAATGCAAGTAGGTTTAAAAAGGTGCACGTTTTTATTTCCTTTACAATGAACACAATGCACCAGACCTGAAGGTTTTTTTTTTTTTATTATCACGAGTGGAAAGTGAGCAGAGCAAAACAGAACTGGGGTGCATCTTTGGTGTGATTCTGTTGTCTTCTGTCATAGTTTCACATTTTCTCATGAGGGGAAATCGGCATTACAGATTTAAGTATAACTTTAAAGCAAAATCAGGCTAAGTGTGTAAACGTTTTTTTGGGTGATGACGCAACTCAATCGGATAAAAGGGTTCAAATGGGAGGAGAGAGGACGGCTGGTTTGTTGCCTGTGACACAGATGGATTAAACAGTGTATTTTGTTTGAGCATTAAATCATTTTGTGATGACTTTATGGGTTGAAGGACTATGTCACTGTCTCAAAAATATTTACCCTGCGCGCCCTGAAAGAAGGGGACATCTCCCTGCAGAATGATAATCAAATGTGGCATAATTATGAGTAACTCTATATTATTCTAGACAGGAGACAAGCCTTTCCTCCATCACATTAGCTGCTTCATGAGGAAGTACGAGAAAGGATGCACAGTGACTATACTGGAGGCATTTTATGTTGGAACTCTTCAGGAAAAGAATCATCAGTGTTCATTTCACTTTTGTGTCTATGCAAGCGTGTCTTGTGCACAATATTTTGTTTCTGCAGCTTGTATTTTTCACAATAACAAGGTTAATGTTAAAGAATAATATCTGGACAGCTCTATAATAGTATGAAGGATATTAACCTCATAACCATAAGCGCTATAGCTACCAGTGTCCCACTGTTCGTACTGTAAAAATCAATAAAATGTAATCTTGGAAAATTATACATGTTAAAAAGTAAAGTCAGTAATAGGATGTCAGTAAAGTCAATAATAAAAGTGTATAGGTCAAGTGAAAAAAACAGGTATACTGTCTGACATCAGCTAAACCACATTTAAAAGGCCAGTGTGTAGGATTTAGAGGTATTAGCAGAAATAAATTATAATATAACAGTGCTTTCATTGGTGCATAATCACCTGAAACTAAGAATCGTGTGTTTAAATGAGCCTTCATATCTACAAAAGGAGTGGGTCATCTTCAGGGAGTCCACACTGTCCTTTAAGAGGGCCTCAGTGTTGTCTGCTTGGTTTCAATAAAAGCTCTCACTGAAAAGAGAGAAATTCTCTCGATCAAGTGAGGCGACTGATTATCACATATTGATGCAGTGCATTTTCTTTCTTTGTCATTATTTGAAGACTGTTATCAACTCTCAATATCCATAATACATAATATATATATATATATATATATATATATATATATATATATATATAATTATTTATTTAGTTCATTGATTTTCAACTATAATACTATAAGACATATAATAAAAGTATCAGATTCAGAATATTTACTCCAATTTAGATGTCTACTACCCTGGGATCTCACTCCTACATCCATCATTTTCTATATTCAACCATTTACAACCATTGTGATATGTGAGAATAGCAGCTTGCTGTTTCGATCAATGCTCTCTGTATTATTCTATTTGTTTTCTGCGTTAGGTGAAAAGATGGCACCACCTTCAATCACTCTACTTCCTGACAAGAGATCTCCAACAAACGGTCACAACTCTCCAGCCCGAACTGGGAAAACTAGTGAGTAAGCCTCTCCATCTTTTGTCACACGGCGCGCTCTTTCCTTCCAACTGGGTTCATCTGGAGGAAAATCACTGACTACACAATTATTTGGGTTATTGCACAATTAGAAACATCACAGAACACATTATATGACTCAGTAGGTCTATACAAAAATCTGGGCTGCTCTGTTGCCAGCTCTGTTGTCAGCTGGTTACAGCAGCAACAATAACCAAAAGAGGCATTCAGCATGTGTGGAGTGACTATCACATCCAGGACAGCTTCCTCCAGCATATTGCTGCAGTTTGCCCTTGGCATAGGGCTTCTTGGCGTTTTGCAACACAATGCTTTTAACACTGCCCCATACAGATCTGACACAATGTTTCCCTCTGCTGGTATCAAAGCATTACTGCAGGTCAGTACTCTGGCGCTGATGTTATTCCTCTTTGAACTAAGCTGACTGTGCTCTCTCTCTGCTTCCTTCATGGTGATCGCAGCTCCATCAAACACAGAGAAGAAGCCACAAATAAATGGGAATGCGTCGCCTTCACACATCAATAACAACCATGCAGGTAAACAAAGTAAGTCTCTATGTTTGCTTCTATAAAATCCCTTTTCTCTCTCTCTTTCCAATGTTTTTTTTTTTGTTCTCTAACATCATTATTTATCTTTCAGTTGTGGAGGGTTATATGAAGACAGACGACAGGATGCGATTAGCCAAAGAGAGACGTGAGGAGAGGGAGAGAAGCCTGGGTAGGTTACGTCCTTTTCTTGTGCAAATAAAGAGGTTGATGTGTGTTTGAACTGTGAAGCTCGGAAATGCCTTTAAGTTCCTGCTCCTGTTGGGATTATTTTTTCAGTGCAGTTTTCCTTCAACGTTTTTTTGTCATAACGTTTTTTCCCTCCACAGTTTAATTGGTTATGGAAGGGCTTTGCTAGCCAGTAGAAGTTGAGTTCACTGGCTTTTTGATATGATGAGGTATGCCACTTGAGACAATGAGACAGTAACATAGAAAAGTCCACAAAAGTAGGTCATGTAATCATGCAGCCCCAGCAGTTGCCTCATGATGACAAGGGTTTCTACTCGATAGTCTCGGGTGGGTATTGACCGATACAAACTCTCTACAACACATAGAAGGTCTGATAATACTGAACAATGTTGTGATTGTTTAGTTCCATGAAAAATACATTGAAAAGTATTTTGAAGAGAGAGACAAAATGTATAGAATTGTTGTTGCAAAACAGTAAAACACTATACTTTTATTTCTTCTGTGGCTTATATTCTGAACTCTCCACGACCAGCCGAATAGTATAAAAGCCACCGGCAACAACGCTGGACCATTAACTCTGATTCTTGTCCATGGAACCTGGAGCATAATTGGTCTTGTCTCTTTCAGTGGGCAGGGAGCAGCTGATCAGGGAGAAGGAGCGCAGAGCTCGGCTCCAGTACGAACGCACAGTGGAGGAACGCTGGAGGCGGCTGGACGAGCAGAGGCAGAAAGAGGAGCACCGCAGAGCTGCAGTGGAGGAGAAGAGGAGGCAGCAGCTCGAGGATGACAGGGTCAGCTGATTTAACAACAAAAATCATAATGAATCCGTCTAATCTAAGTATACACTATTGCCTATCTCATTTGTGATTGTGTGTGTGATAGATACATAGAAAGATCGTTCATGGGACTTATTCCTGGCAGTGTGTAAACATGACCAAAAAAAGCAAAACCGCGGTGAGGTGACAGTGTTCAAATTAAGATGGGCCCTGCTGTGTTGCCTTCAGGAGCGACTGGAGGCCCTGATGAAGCGCTCGCTGGAGCGCAGCCTTCAGCTGGAGCAGAGGACCAAACGCTGGAGCAGAGGCTGCCCTTCAGGAGCAGGTACGGAAAAGCTTACAACAGAGGTGGTTTTGGATAGAAGAGGCATGGATGCAAAACGTGAATGATCTGAAAGTGAGAAGCAGCAGGATATGGAAGTAAAGCTCTTTTTTTCCCAGAGGGATTGCATTTTGCGATTGCATTTTGCTTTATTTCTGCGAGACACCATGACACAGTATGTGTGTGAATGTATGCTGTAGGTTTGTATGTGTAAAGGAGAACCCTTTTTTTCATGGCCTGATATTTGCTGATAGCCTGGCTGCTGAAGTACGCATGAGCAGAAATGTGTTCCTGGTTCCCCACAGAGACGGGATGGCGTTACATATCTGCACTGGTGTCCATGTAGCACAAAATCATGATGATGATTGAAATAATGGAAGTGGGAAAATAACACATAAATGATCTGTGCGCACGACTGTCTGCCACAGTGACATTTATGATAACCGCTGGGCTGTCACAGATTTTCAAAGCTTACTCAACGTAGCTTTAAATTAGACCAACAAAAGAAGAAGAAAAAAATAACATCACAACATCCTTGCTGGTATGTTAACTCCCATCCAGGTCTTGACAGCTGGATGAGGAATTGCCCAGATAAACTGTTCATAACGCTCTGTCTGCTCTGCTCTGCTCCGCCCGCTGCCTATAGGTGACAGTGAGAATGCCCCACTCCCTTTCTCTGCTGCCTCCGCCTTTTCCCATGGCATTGCCTCCCCCCTTCCTGCTGTCAGCGAATCTGGTAAAGTTAAGCCCCCCTCGCCCTCCCAAATATATCACCCCTCCTGTTCAACCAACAGTTAGCATGTTTGTATTTGTCTGCCTTTTGGCGAGCTGAAACTTAGACCAAAGGCAAACATGTTCTCCCTGTGATGCATGTTACGCTGCTCTGTTGTGGAGCCTTTGTGCAAGCGAGGTACAATGTACTTCTGAAAGTACTCTCTATGTTACTGGTGCTGGTATGTTTGCTGTGTTTGTGCTCTGCTGGCTTTGTTTTTTAGTCATTGTGGCAAAATGGAATAGCAACACTGTGGAGATAGGCGTCAGTGATGCACATTATGCTATTGGTGAAGGAGCATTCACTGGCACATATCCAAACTGTTCTTATTATAATGTAACCTAATTTTCAGGCAAAAACAAGCGGACACATTTCCATCTTCTTAATGTTTTGGAGCGACTTCCCTCTCTTGAGAGGCCAACTCTGCATAATGTCTGCAAACCATGCAGGAGAAAAAAAGGACAACGCAAATATACAACAGCATCCGCTGAATCTTTTCGTGTTTTCCTAGTTCGTCTCTTTCAGCCTAGTTTTCCTATATGGTTGCTTAAGTAAGAACACATGTTCAGTATATATGACTCTTTCAAATTTCCCTAGAAGTCAAACTGTGGATTAGTTTTCCCAGATTAGTAACCATCAGTAATTACAAACAGGCTAAAGTATCAGAATGACTTGAAAACCTTGATGATCTTGATCAAGAGAGGTATCATTTTTAGCTTGTAGATAAATTAAAAGTATTTATTTAATTTTGCTTTGGTAAAAATGAAAGAAGCTGAGTGGTGCTGACCCTGGAGCAGACGGTTTGGGGGATTAATCGCACATGACCTAGAAGATAAATATAATAGACACAGATACAGCCATCTCACTGAGAGGTCTGCAGTCTTTGGAGATTACTCTTTACAGATGGTGACAGATGGATGAGAAGTTATAAGAGATGGCAAGAAGAGCGCTTCTGGTGTTGTACGATGTGTTGTGTGTGTCGAGCTTCTGCTTTTGTGATTGTGAGTTTGAAAAAGGTCTGTGTGTGTGTGTGTGTGTGTGTGTGTGGTTTTTCATTTGCTGTCATTGTTTTAGGTGTGGCTAGGAAAACAATTTGGGTAAATGAGTTTGGGATTATTATGTGTGTGCTTGCATCACATTGCATAGTCTCACAGACTCAGGATTAATTTCAAAAGATGAATACACCCCATTAGGTATGACTGTTGGCTGCATCATTTAAACGTACTGGCAGTTAAAAGATGTGTTCAATAGCCGACCCACAGTCAGGTCTAATACAATTCTGGGAAATCGATAGGACAGAGATGCTGACTCGCCGTTGACCTGAACAACCTTCCAGGTTTTCTACCCAAAAAGATGATTAGCACAACTTCAACCGAAGAACATAACACATAACACCCTTATACATTTACTATACCTTCTGGCTTAAAATTCAACAGACCTGCAAACTGACTTTGGCTGTAAAACATGAGTCTGTAAGCTTTGGCTGGGTGCAGCACACACTGTCCAGTCAAGTCCACCCCTGACTACTGTATTAGTACCCCTCTGTCACTTTGAGATTTGATAAGAATGGTGTCTGTCATCATGTAGCGCCCTGCAGCCCTCACAGGTCACCTTTCCGCGGCTCCCTGAACCCTGCAGATCACAACAGAGTTGGACTTCAGGGAGGCTCTCAGTCCACTCCCAATACCCCCAAGGTCAGACCCCATACATGTGCTCTACCTTAACATACATAACATCTGTAGGATTCAAACACTAATGGATACAAGCTGCAATATCCTATCCATTAAATCCACTTACACTTACAGAAGGAGCGGCTGCGCAGAGAGAGAAGAACTGCATCTCCAGGTTGTGGATCCCCTTTGAGAAGATCCGAATCCCCTGCTAGTGTCCCCAGGCACTTGGCTTCCCCTGCAACCTCAAAGTAAGATTATTTGTTTGGTAGAAGGTGGGCAAACGTTGCTCTCAGCAGGGATCACTACCTTGTTCACACAGCATTATTTTAACATATCTCTCCTGTCATGAAACACTTCCTTCTAACAAACATCTATCTGGGTGCAGGCTGGCATCTAAAATGCGTTCCCATTCTCCGAGCAATACACATCAGTATTATTACTCTCCTACAAGACAACGTTCAAACCGGTCACCGGATCATAGGAAACCAGATGACAAGACGCCGGACAGACACAGTGAACAATCCAAAGCAGTGAGAAAGAATACCGACATCAACAGCACAAATCCATCTTCACAAGAGATGAAAAGTGTGGTCAACGGTGAAATCACTAAATCCAGACCATCTCAAGGAGAAACCTTGGAGAAGCATCTCAGAGGTGACACATCTGAGAAAAAGCAGTCACCTGACAGAAAGGAGCACATGTCTCCCAATGTGGACTTCTCAGAGAAGAAGATGCTGAGCAATGCTCAGGATGGAGACAAGAAAAAAGGTGCACTTCATTCAAATGACAGCAGAGTATTTGTAACCTTACGCTGCATTGAGATTTAGTAGTACACGTGGATCTTAACCCGGTCTTTCTTTGTTTACCACAGAATCAGCACCATGTGCGTCCGCGGGGAAAGTGGCAGCTGGCACGACAAACGCAGAGGAGGCTACCAGGTTGCTGGCAGAGCGTAGGCGTCAGGCTCGAGCTCAGAAAGAACTGGAAGAGAAAAAGCGGGAGCAAGAGGAAGAGGATCAGTGAGTTCATTGAAAAAATGACGAGTAAGAGACTGCAATGTCTGTTGGATTTCAATCGTTGAATGTATTTAACAAGCGTATGTCCCATCAGATACAGGGAAGAGCAGCTGAAGAAGCAACTCGCACAGGAGCGGCGACAGCAAGAGGCAAAGACTCAACAACTGAAGGAAAAGGGGAAGCACCAGGAAGATCTGAACAGGCTGAAACAAGAGGAGGACAAGCGAAAGAAGGAGGAGCAGGAGAAGCTGCTGCAGAGCCAGATGGACAAAGAGGTCAGAGATCATTTGATGCCGTTGTTCTCTGCCCTGTTGCTGTATGCATTGGTTTTGGCAGTTTCTTTGTCATTTTGTGTAAATTGTGCTCTGTCTTAACAGAAAGAAAAAGCCCAAGTCCAAGCTCAGGAGGACGCAGATCGTCAGCGGCAAGACAGAGAACTGCAGGCGCAACAAGAAGAGGAGGAGAGGCAACTAAGAAAAAAGGTAATTTAAAAAAGAAACATCCGAAGGACAGTCAAAGCACTCATTGCATGCTGACTGCACGTTGCACTTGAACTGTTTTAAACTCTGAATTCTGTAAAGTTCCCGCGGTGATTAAATGTCAATATATGTTTGCAGAGAATTGAGGAGATCATGAAGAGAACGAGGAAGGGTGAAGCTGACTTGAAGGTACTGTAAGAGACGCCCCCTGTTCTCGTACAGTAGTGCCGCTGCCTTTAAGCACCTGCTGATCGTGTGATTTTTCAACTTTAATTCATTAAGACTCTGACTTTCTGTTGTTATCATCTTTATTAAATTATTTTGTTGGTGATACTTTGGTTGTGTGTCCTGATTACCACACACATTGACTTGATCGTCTCTGTTCTGCATTGAATCAGAAGGAGGAGCAGGTGGAGACGAAGCCTGTCTCACCAGCAGGTTAGTATGGTCCTCAGTCGCTCTGCCAACACTTACGTTTGCTTGCTGCCCCTGCTTTCTCCACCCCTCTCTCTATGCCTTGCAGCTGTAAAAATGCAAACAGGGCATGTGTAGGTTATCATGTGATTTATTAATTGGCTTATTTAGAGCATGCACAGCAGTAATCTCCATTGTGATGAGTTGGTTTGTGGGAAATCTCAGCATTATTGTTGTTTTTTTCTTGTTATGCAATAATTCTAATGCATTGGCAGAAAGATGAACACCTACGATCCTCGTCTACATCAACCAAGCAACTTGTTGGTTCTTTGGGCCATTCATTTAAAATCATTTGGTGGAGGTTATGCAATATTTTGTGTAACATGGAGCAGCAGCCAAGGACTTTCCTCTCGGTGCTGATAGGGCACCTTTTACAGTAGAGCAGTGTCCTGGGAGCTGACTGTGCTCTTGAAAATGCCCTTGGAAGATGCATTCAGGGACTGTGTGAGCCTCACGCTTTATTTGGAGTGTCCAGTGTTAAATCTCAACTCATTTGGGTTTGAGTCAATAGTTAGCATGAACTTGTCCAGTAATACTGTTAATATGAGGTCAATATTACTGCTGTAGACTTGGCTCTACTCAAATAAAATCCAGTTGATTTTTAATGGACAGTCCAAATAAAGTGAAGCCCACCGTGATGTTTTTCATTCTCCGCAGGTGAAGTAAAGACTGCTCAAACTAATGCTGAGGTGAATGAGCAAACAATCAAAAAGGTTGAGTTTCAGGTTAAAGAGCAGGTCAACATGAAGGAAAGGGCCCTGGTGAACAGAGAAGCAGCAGCGCAGATGGACAATCAAAAGAGTTTGCAAGTTAAAAACAACAATCATCAAGTGACACCAACACACAGTGTTCCTGAGAAGAGACCGGACACCAAACACACCAGCGAAGAGCACTGCAGACAACTTAACAGAGAGGCCGACGCCTGTGTTCTCAAGCAGCAGGAAAGAGTGGTGGAAATGAATGTAAACAGGCAGCACAGAGCACACGTTAAAGCCGCAGAACAAACAAATAAAAAGCCGACAGCAGATGCTAAAGTCGAGGGTGGTATGATGAATGGAGCGGTGAAGGGTGAAGGAAGTGCCTTGAAGAGAAGCCATCTAACCGCTGAGGTAAGCAAACAGCAAAGCCTGCATGTGTCGTCAGCTGCTCAAGGAGAGTCCAGGATGGCGGTCATTAGACCATCTGTGGCGCCCCTGTCACTGGGACACCTATCGCCGCCAATCATCAAGCTGAAGCCACTAGATGTGAAGAGTATGGGGTCTTGTGATGAGGTGCAGTCCATGGAGGTCAGGTGAGTCATCTGGTAACCTTGTTATAACATTATTACCCCCACTTTACACACGTGGTCTTCGAGGACACAAATGTTACATGTAATTGCTTTCGTTATTATGATATTCCAGTCCGGTTTCAAAGGAGGAACTGATTTCAATCCCAGAGTTCTCGCCAGTCAACGAAATCCAGCACAGCAGCGTGAGCAACACCCGTGCCCTCGAAGACCTGATCGACCTGACCGGCAGCATCGCCTACCCCAAAATGTCCTCTGAAGGCAACGTTGGCAACTGCAACAAGAACCTCTTAGGGGGTGTTGTTAGTCCCATGGTGGACTCAAAGCTCATTGGGATGTTGTCTCCGTCCTCAAATAAACTTAGCATCCAGTAGTCCGTTAATAATCTCTCTCTGTTTCTCTCTCTCTCTCTCGCTTGCTTTCTCTTTTCTTCCTTCTTTTTTCTCTCTGTCACACAATTACGCTCACGGATGTCACATTTTGAGTGTGTGCCCTGTGTCACTACATTTACGGAAATAGAGCCATAGAGATTGACTTAAAATAAACTGTAAACAATGACTTGCAATATAAAGAAAACAAATATTCTATATTCTAATCACATAGCAGCCGACAAGTTGAAAGAATGTGTCAAAGATGTTGTTTAATTAATAATTGACACAAGTGCGTTTGCTGGATGAGCACATTTGAAAGAGGGTCAGGGAGAGAATGTGTGTCTGGACTTGTGAAATAATGAAACCAAAAGACAGGGTTTTGAATATTGTTAACATTTAGAAAACACAATATAGCTGATGTTTAGTAAGAATCTCTAATGTTCTCTGCACAGATTCCTCACTGGGTCCCAGTTCAGTCCCAGTGCAGGAGTAACAAAGCTCAGAGCATTGATGACAGCGTTTGTACCTCGGCCTTTCCACATGCCCTCTTAAGCCTTTCAATTTAATGCAGTGTTACTAGGAAAGGCATGACTATTTCATTTTCCGGTTAGCCTCATTTTTAATACTTCAAAAATGTTTGTGCATTTGTTGATGATTGATTTGGCTGGAATTTAAAGGATTTATCTGGCTAACTAGACCCCAGCAGGACTCCTTTACTCTTCCTTACCCAGCAAGGCCTGACCGTGGTATTATGAGAGGATTCATCCTTTTAAAAGTCAGGAGGAGGATTCCAAAGCTGTCAACTTGAATATTCAAACATTGAGAAAATCAGGCATCAACACAAATGATGCCACATACCTATATTACATGTTTGCTGCAGACTAGAGTGAACACTTGGACAATATTGTGAATTTACAGTAATTGCATTCATATAAGCTTATTTAACTTCAGTGATTTCATGGATTTCCAGTGATGAAAATAGAGTCAGCTGACCAGCTTCATGTCATTTAAAGCGTTTTCTGTAGGTGTGCCTTGCTATGTAAAGGGTTTCCAAGGCACAGGGCTAATGGATGCATTAATCTATTACATATACAGTAGAGTATATATTGCAATCAATAGATATCTGACTGTTAATGTGTGAGACTGAAGCACACTGTGGCAGGAATGTCTGTCTAATAATCAACTTGTAAGTGTTCCCTGTAGCTATAAAAATGCTCTTAATGCTTTTTCTCCCTCCATCACCTGGTCCTGTGTTGGAATTATTCAGCGGGCTCCTATAACTTCTTGAGAGATTCATAAAACGACTGATCATTTTTCATTTGCTGTGTGTAAATGTAATTACAGGAGAGGTGCCTTATGAGGGACCGATTTGTTACTGTTTTTTGGTGCAAACCATTTTACAGTCTCCTGACTGTGTATCTTTTCTGTTTAAGATACTGGGATTGTTGTGTGTGACCTTTAATACTTGAACCTTGGGTTTGAAACACTTCTCCTGTGCCATGCTGCAAAAAATAATTATACCAATAGCATATGTAGACATTATTATGTCATTATAAAGTGTCATTTAGATTTGTGTTCCTTAAACAATACATCATATAAAAACAGAGGCTTTTGAATCTTCTTAAATGAAGTAGCGTTATATGTATGTTGCATACTTGAAAGTGAGGATTGGCTGTATATTTGCATATTCAAACCCTGCTGTTTCACATTGACTTAAGTTATGCTTTTTTTTTCTTTTAAAGGGGACTGATTTGAAAGAAGAGCAAACTAGTATAAAGAAACGATACAACCACTTCAACAAGTATTCAAGTATTCAACAGTCTTTCACATGCAGCTTAACTTTAAAGTGTGTAATTACTGTATACTTTGTGCATGGTTAGCATGGTCATAGCAATGTTATTCGAAACAATAAAATGTCAAATTGAGAAGTCTGTGTTTTTGTTTGTGTGTTAATGTGTGTGTTTGTGTTATTAAGCAATTAACAAGGGGGGAAGTTAATGGCATCGGGAACACAAACATGAAGTGAGATGAAGAAAAACATGGACGACTTCAGAGACAGAGAATGAGATAAAGAAAAGAAATCAAACCACCAACAGATATATTGTTGTTGTCCTTTAACACAATCAGCTTAAACCAAAGCTGTCTGATACAACATCCGGCAGTATAGCCTCAGGAAGCTTTTGTTTCATGGCTGTAGAGGTTGTTTTAACTGTATTCTCATTTAGGACTGAAGCTGTTGAATCCTAATGAGTTACAAAAAGAAGTGTGTCTAAACTTCAGTTGCTGATATAAACGGGGTAATATAATATAATAATATAATAAGATACATCCTCCACTTCCCACATAAGCTGAATATTATTACACTAAAACCTTGGCGAAAGCCTGTCGACCATGCTGTTCACACTCCGAGGCAGTAGGTGGCGCTTCAGGTCGAATGGCACACGTTGGCGCCGTGTTGATGAAGGGCGAGGTAGGTGCGACTACGAAGAGCAGCTTAACTGTGGCGCAGTCGACGATTTGTCTTTGGTAAGTTAGCCAGCGAAATCATCGAACTACACGTGGTGATGGTGAATATATTGTTTGGTTAAAGCTGTTGTCCAACGTGTCGCTGAGACGTTGGAATGTCTCGCGACGTGACTCGGAGCTCGGTAGAAAAACATTAACGTCAGCGAAACTCACAGGTCGAGCTAGCTTGACGGCTAGCTGACGGCTAGCGCGACCTGTGAGCTATTTGTTTTAGTCGCTAAAGCTGAACAAGACCAGACCCATTGCGGTCACGTTGCTTCACTCACGTCTCTGTCACACCCACGACTGTCATCGAGGGCCCCGCTTTGCACTGAATCGAACGAACACATCGACTGCGTCGTGTTATTTTGTTGAGCCAGTTGTCAGTTAGCTAGTTGGCTCGCGTTAGTACCAAAAATGGAAGCAGTGTCTGCCCCAGACGCCCTGACCAGGATTGCAACTGAACCCGCTGCGACCAGCTGAACATACTCGAGCGAAACCAACTCGAAGCTCCCGTTTCGTCTGTTTCGGTTGCAGAGCCTACGGGGATCTTGCCCTCGTTTGTTGAAATTCCTACGATCTTGTGCATTTTCCACTGAGATCCCTCGTCTGATGATGACGGATAATCCGCGTCGAGACTGAACTGTGGGTCAGTCTGGTTCACATTTGGTGTATCTGGGACACATAAGAGCAATAATATGTTTTCGTTAGTTCTCTCTACTGTGGATTTCAGGTCCACTCTAGTTGCACCGTGGCGTTTACATACTAACAGCAGTACGATGAGTAGTATCAGTACTGATTAGGTTTGTTTGTTCACGAATTTAACTTATCTCTGAATGATAGTTCACATGTTGGACTAAAAATGGACTATGGACTTTGAACTATTGCTTTGGAATAGTTTGATCAGCTTCAATAACATTAATAATTAAAAAAATACATTTGGTATTATATGAAATGTAATGCAAAGTTAAAATGCATTGTGATAAGTTCTATAATAGCTTTTGACATTACGAAAAGTAACTTAAATGATGTTTTGGCTTATTTTATGCCATAAATTTGAAGTGGCATGCACTTAAGATATTGATCTTTTCCTAAGTACAATTGCTACAGTGTAATGTGTTTTTGTTATTTGACGGCATTTTACAAGCATTTGATTGTTTTTAATATGATAATGTTTCGGTACCTTTTACTGACGACCCAGCTTGTCTAAAATATTAATTAAATAAAACTAGAAGGGGAATAAAAGCAACTTGTATACAAAATAATTAACACCTACATAGCAAGTAAATATTGTCGTTTTTTTGTGGAATATCACATTATTTCGGCTGAAGGCTGCTAAGACTAAATGTTTTCTTTTTTTGTTCATAGATTATTCACTCGCTTCTAAAGATGGTTCGGCCACATTTTGGACCACCCCGTTTGAAGCCCAGGTAATGTATTTTAAATATTTCAAGTTGCATGCCACTTTGGTGTTATGTTCATGATTGCTAAATCTTCATACAAAGTTATGTGTTGTAAAAACAAAACAAACATTTCTTGCGTCCTATCAGACCCTACGGAGATGGTCATGGCATTGGACCCAACGAAGGGAATTACAACCCCCACTCCAAAAGCCGAAGAGATGTCCAGGGCTACCCGGCAAAGGCACCGTTTCACTGGAGAGATTCCAGAGGTAGAGGACGACCCCCAGTTGTCAAAAGAGTCCCCCTGATGGGAGAGCAAAGGGAGCCACGTTTCAATCACTGGAGGTCCCAGAATCAGGATTCCTTTCAATCATACCCTCCCAAAATGGAACCACACCACAGCCAGAGGAGGCCTTCTCCATCCAGGCAGAATCGCTCCCCTCATGCCCAGCATCACTCATCATCTCGCAGTCCTGCACAAGGATCCCAGAATCAAAGGGGCCCACCTTTCCATGGTCACCCCTCAGGTCACAGGTCACCCTCGCCAAGACATTTTCGCAACCACCCAGCTGATAGGAGGCCAGGCTCTGCACCAATGTTCCAGGGGTCTTTCAGGGGCTCCAAAAGGCAGTCAGGTTTTCAGCATCAGGAGCAGCGGGGCCGAGACCCTCGTGGGAATTACAATCCCAGAGAAAGGCCCTTTGAGCACTCAGGTCATGGCATGAAGCGCTGGAACGAGGCAGGAGCGTTCTCTCATCCCCACAATGGAGAGCATGGGCCCTCGGGTTCACAGAGGAACCCCAGAGAGATGCATGGGAGAGGCTCATGTCCAGAGAGGTACAGGAGTGAAGCAACAACCCCAGCTGGGTAAAATGATTAAAGAGGAGGCCTGAAGCTGGCCCAGTCTTCCCAGTCACTGGGGTCGTATTGATAACCTCTACCCCAACTCATAATTATTAGAGGGGATTAATTGGGGTCTGATGTAAATTTGGTTTCGCCTGCCATTGAGGAGTGTTACACTTACTTCTCCATGTTTCAATCTATCATGGCATTATGAAGGGGCTGCATTAAGATAAAAGTTAAAAGTTCCGCCTCCCACTAAACATGGCAATGGATCTATCGTTGTAATGATTTCTCTATTGTTTGATGGCTGTGCAGGTGGTCATCTGAGCAAGACTCCAGGCGACAGCGTGGTCCGGTGGAGAGGCAGGGCAGCAGATCCCACAGTAGGGAGAGGGCACAGGATGTCCCTCACCTGCCCCCTTTCAGAGCCCCCTCATGGAAAGGGGGTCCATCGCCATCATCCTCCTACCACAGGAACCCTCAGGAGAGGCCAGTGACAGGACCCCGCAAGAGGAGGATATCGGACATCAGCATGCCCTCATCAGACCCTGCACTGGAGCATGGCAATCAAAAACAACCCAGGAGAGAGAGGCCTCAGCTGCTCAGTATTCCCAGGCCGTTCGGTGGTAAACCTTTGTCTCTTAGGGATAGAAGTTACCTGGTTAAGAACAGACAAGTCAAAGCAGAGTCTCTTGTGGGGCTCGGAGTATCAACATCTGTGAGACCCAGGCCTCGCCTGGACGCCCCGGCCTCACAGGAAAATGTCAGTTCTGTTCTTGCCATCAGGAAGAGACGTTTCCAATCAAATGCAGTTCCCCTGAAAAAGCTGGAGCCAAGGAGAGGCAAACCACAACAGTCACCCCCCAGAGAAGAAAGCAATGCCAGCAAGTCCTCAAGAGACTCTGATACAGGCAAAGAACAGGTGGAGTCTCGCCGGTCCTTGAACACACACAGGTACGGTATTTTCCTTCTAGCGCTGTTCGCAGGGGCTTGATGATGATTAGGAGTTCAAGAAAGAATGTCTCTATGTGAAGGGGGTGCCAGCTGTGGAGAATGGAGATATCGGGATGAGCTATATGTGCATCACTGATTCAGTTGATGAAAAACTGCAAAGGTTTTCAAATGCCTACCACTCCGTGTGCTGCCTCGTGTTTCACAATATCTTCCTATGAAGTGGGCTGAAGAGAAAGGGCTAAGTTACGCACCATATCGATAAAGCCAACATGTTTAAGACCTGACAAATGTTTTATACCCTTGATGAAGAGTGTGGAAAAAGTGTTGATCTGTGCGGTTGAAGGATTCCTCAGTTTGACAGGATTACGCTTGAGAGAAGCACTCTTCAGTATGTTGTGAAGACTCCTTCATCCTCGTTGGAGAACAAACGCACATTGAAGCTGAAGTTACAACGCGTAGTGTAAAACAGTATATCTGTGTGGAAAATGAGGACAGGAAAAGGACTCTCCTTAAACTGCTTAAGCTGAAATTGCTGCGCTGCCCCCTTTGAAGCCATTGGCACCATATCAGCCAATCGTGGACAATGGTAAAAGAGATGCATCAAATGAAGGCTCAACGTTAAGTGGTGACTAACTAAAAAAACGAGACGACAAAGTTACAAGTCAAGTGGCATGTTTGATCAGGAGATTCCCCAAAACAAAGCTGGTCTGAGCTCCGACACTTTGTTTTACTTACTGAGTAATCACAATATCAAGATGGATGACGTGATTGACAAACGAAGACGACAAAAGCCAGACGCCAATGAAGACTGATTTCAATTGAAGGACAAAACTAGCCACCATCAGAGTTAGATGACAGTTTTTGTTTTTTTACTGATAAGTTAAGTGATGCATAACTCGATAACCATTGTTTATGCTCCTCAAGTTCCCACAAATGGAAAACATAATTTTTTTATGGACTTACACTTTAAAAAAGCCCCACTCTAAAGCCAAGACAAATAAGTTCACAAAACAATTGATCTTTTTTTAAATTAATACAGTATGACCATATTTAGGATTTTTTTTTAATGCCCAATGTTTGTGTTCCACCAAAGAATTGAAGACATAATTCTGTACCACCTGACGTTTGAATCCCCGTGTACGTCCAACTTTCCCATTCAGCAGAACGTAGAGGATCTTAACTGCTACTTGCACTACTTTACACTGTGCACCCAAGTACTGGAGCCTTTTGCTTCTCTGCCTTCATGAGAACGTCATGGACACATTCAGACAACCGTGTCAAAGCTGGAACGTTTTGATGGAATGGGCCCGCCAGCTTATGCAGAAGTCAAACCGGTGACCGTAAAGCAGTTATTTGACCACCTCTATCGTAATGATATCAACAATGCCTGCAGTGAACAGGGCCTTGACGTGATATTTTGAATTCACTGAAAAAAAGATACTATGACCTGGCCGAGAACAAAAAAACACATCAAGCGTTTAAAAAAACGACAAGACAAATGGTGAAAAAGACAGACCCAACTGAACGGAGGTCAACTTGAAAGGGAGCCCCTACGTGATGCGACATGGACAAGAACCGTTTGGTGCTACCTTGCTCTTCATGTGATTGCATTCGGTCTGGACCCACAGGTCGGCATGTGCTGTTGTCAGTTCCTAAAGTCTAATCTGACGTGGCCTAGATATAATATTCAGATGTGCACCCTCATCAGCTTGAAATCAGAATATTCAGTCGGCACTTTACCAGGCTAGTGCTGCCAAAGTCCACAGCACCGACGGTCTCTCACCCAAACCTTCATGTCAACCTGCGAAGACATTGATGATGGACAAAAGATGTTCAGTCAATTCTCTGCTCTTAACCCCACTGAACCTGAAACTACTGCATGAAGAGGACAGTGTGAGCTCCTTGATTGTGATTTTACAACCGAACCAAATCTGATGATCATCTTTTATTAAATCCCTGCCTTTCCCTAAATCGTGTTCCCAAACGTAAGATTAATAGGAGATATAAAGGACTAGAAGTCTCACTTGAGGGCAATACAAGGCCTCTTGTCGGTTGCCTTGAAACCTGGACTTGTTTGTGGGCAGACAAACACTGGATCATCTCTTAAAACCACTGCACAACTACTACAAAAAAGCTGTTCATCTGACATGATTGCCCGCCTGGATACGCTCAGACATTCACTTCGGAGCTACAGGGGTCTTCAAATCTCGTGAAATCCTTTTGGATGATAAAGGTTGAAGACAAACGAACTCTGAATGACCCGACGACAAAGTTCAGAAAAACAAAGTTCGATCTGACTGAGAAAACAAAGCCTTGTCCCCCTGTGCTTCAGAGAGAGGGATGATAGAAGATATGGTGATGTGATCTAGACCGATATCTAAAAGTTGTCTCCAAGATTTGCCAGCTCTAACGATCACTGAGTAAATGAAGAGAGCTCAGATTGATTCAGGGTACAAAAATAGGAGTAAAGAAGCATGGACATTCCATGGTTTTTGTAAGTACCCATGTGATGCGTGGCTTTATGATCATTTATCTGCCTGCAAAACTGCTGTTCATTACTGGTTTAAATTGCATTACTTCTAAGAATTGAGCTGATTAAATTTTTTTTTTACTTGCAATCTGTTTCTTTTAACCACTGATAATTTGAATGTTGTGACGTTAATGTAACCAGGCCACATTTAGGATGTTCATTCACTGACATAGGCCTCACATGATACTAGTATGGAAATGCTGATGCCATTAACGCGGTCTTCGCTAATCTCTCCTCAGATCTTCTCCCATAGAGAAACGTGACCTTGTTGTTTTGTCCCACTGGCCACCCGGGCCGAGCTCCTCCTCTAAGGACGACTCGCCTACGAAAGATCGCAGCCCAAAGAATGGCAAGTTGTTTCTGTTCTCGTGTATTTTAAGGGCAAACCAGAGGCCAGTGTTTGTGGTAGATATTGTTTTGATATCATGATTCCAATCACTTTCCTTTCCATGTACATTACTTTATTCTGTAGGATTAGGTTTTATTTTTAAGCCTCAGAGGCACGTTTATCAGTGTCAGAAGAAACAAAAAGATTTGTTTGCACACAGAAGGGATTTGGTGACTTGATATATTTATATAATTGTACTATTTACTGTTATGCACATAATGAAAACCTACAATAGAATATAATAAGTTCGTTGATTTTAAGTGTATTTATTTATTAATTGTTTGTTCTCGTAGACCGCAGTTCAGATCAAGATGTCACACCGAACAACCGACTCTCAAAGGCGGATGATTCCAGATCATCGCCTGAAGACCGGAGACCAGGTTACATGGATAAGAGGGTGTTCAGGTACATTTCATACAATCGTTTTTTTCTCTCTGTTTTCAGAATTAATTAAGAAGTGCAGTGTTTTCAGTGGGTAAAATGCCAGCTTTATGCAGCGTGTGTCCTGTTTCTGATGTTCCTTCACATCTTCGCAGGCCATTTAATATGATGCAGGACAGCTACAGACCCGGGAGGCCCTTCAGGAGACCGGGACAAGGACCCATGCAGGTGAGACAATTATTGTGCTTCTCGATCTGATAATTCACAAAGAATAACAGTAGTGAATACGGTCACAGGCAAAACTTCTTTTTTTTAGCTTCCTGGATGTGTGTTGACCTCAATAATTAAAGCTGTACAATTACTGTGAACCACAAAGTGTCAGCTGACTTGTTTTGGCCATTAACACATTACAGTTTTGTATTGTGACCACTAGATACTGACGTGTGAATATACATTTCCATCTACACGGTTCTGTATTAATTTTATATGTAAAAAGAGAAAGTGAGGGTAATCGCATACGGTATCATTTGGTTTTATCAGAGACCACGGTTCCCTGGTGGTCCGAGGAAGATGGGCCCTGAAATGTCTGGAAATATTAGAAGACCGCTCATGGTATGCATACCCTCCTCAGAGACCACTCGGCTCTTTTTGGAAATGTAAAATTCTAAATATCTAATATTTAAATGTCTTGTGTTTTTTTTATAAGGAGAGCTTAGTGACACGTCCCTTCCCAAATCAGAGGCCAGTGTTCAGAAAAAGTTACAACATCATGTCCAAATACCGCAGCATGCGTCAGCAGCGCGCGCCGTACAACCGAGGGCCCAACCAACAGCGCTGGTGATAACCTCTGGTACGTTTCCATCACGTGTGGCAGGTTATTGTGTAGTGTTTGCAAACGGTGGACTATTGTCATTTATTTACTGTAAATAAATCTGGATTTATCACAACCGTCTATAATTTACAAGATTGTATAGAAATGCTGTATTCAAATCATCTTTTTCTTCCCACAGTCTGCAGACATGATACTAGAGAAAGTTGGGAAACTCATCAATATCTCCGGCCGGGTGGATTGCACAAACCCGCCTCTCACTACACTCCCCACCTGCCTGTATATTGTGGAAGTGTTGTCGCTTACATTTGTTCTCTGATGCAAGTGTTTAAATTGCATCTTTTGAGGTACCGCTGTATTTTTGTTTTGGTCCATTTGTAACATATGCCATTGCGTATATTGTTTGGCTTTTCTTTTTCTTGTGTGTAATTATTTAGGAGTGGCACCTGTGATCTTGGCAGTCTTCATTTTACTGAGTTAGTCGTAGCTTTTTCTTTGTTTACCAGCCAGAATGGATTTCAGGTTTGAAGTCCAAGAAGAAATGTTTACTTTAGAATCTCACCTTTACTGTAAAGACTAATCACATGACGTGTGCTGTTTGATTAATCATGGGTGTTTTGATTAGACGCAGCAGCTTGTCAAATGACACTTAGCTACTACCTGTAAAACTTGTATAATCACATGTTCAGTTTATTGTTTAAACTCTAAATAAACCACATTTAACATGCTCTTTTTGAGATTTTTCTTTCTTTTTTCTTTTCTTTGATTGTAGATTTTGACAAAGATCTGAATAAATAATACAGTTTGTAAGAATCAAGGCTATTATACAGGTTTCTGAGCCTTATCCTATAATTAATTTACATTCAGTTTTTTGGAAATGGATTGGTCATCTTTATTCCCTAACTTTAAGATAATCTGACCTGAACATGATTGGTCCAAACTGAAGCAGATCTTGAATCTAAGCTAAGATAACCCTGCTGACATGCAGGTCAATTAAAAACCACAACATTGCAATCTCCCTCCAGATCCACAGAAGACACTAGAGATAACGATTATTTGCTCGAGTAGTTTGTTATATAAAATGTCCTCTCAGTGTTTTCCAAAGCGCAAGATGAAGTATTTTTCAAAGACATTCAGTTTACTGTCATAGAGGATTAAAGAAGCATATTTACATTTAGGAAGCTGGAATCAGAAAATGTTTACTTCTTTTTTTTTTTTTATATCAAAAATACTCGAAATGTTTAATCGACTGTCAAAATAGTTGGTGATTTAATAGTTGACGACTAATCAATTCATCATTGCCTCAGTGGAGTTTTCCTCTTGGTACTCTTTAGGAAGCCATTCAAAATACAACCTGAGATGTCACAATAAATGCAAATCATCACCACTTTCTGCTTTTAAAAAACAAAATGTTCCTCTAACTACACTCTCGTGTAACTGCTCTGACACTTGTCCCTTTAAACACGCCCCTCGCCCTTCAGCCTGTGCCGCCCTTCGCTCTGCCCCAGTGATCTCTGTTCACAGAGCGGGGCTAAACTTAGCCCTGGCAGCAGGCGTCCACTCCTCATCACAACATACCCTGCAGAGCACAGCGGGTCACAATGGACGGTGTCGCGTTACCACAGATGCTGCTGTATCTCACCGGTGTCGCCGGCCACACAAGGTGAGTCTGTGTGCCCCAGATCCTTGACTGTAACTGACAATAATCTGGTTATTTGTGAACTAAATATTGAACAGTATGATCTGTGCCTGTGCTACTTTCGTTGCATATTTGTTTCCCTCTGCTGTGGCATGAGAGAAACAGCCGCCTCTGGAGTACCACCCACTTACCAGCACTTCGATAACTCTCAGGTCAATGAGCACATGTAATGTTTCTATTTGCATAGTTCTTTTTTTAATTCATTTACATTTTTTTATAGGCGGAGCATGATGTGAGACTAAGCGTTGGTTGATTTCTGCTCCACTGACTTGATCCAATCTTTTATTTTGTAGATGTAGACTTAAAGACTCTTTCACTCTCTCCACTTGTATTCCCCTCTGTCACGATGGGCAGCTATAGCTCAGCCCTCATTCCTGGTAAGCCTCGCAACTATTATTGTTACAACTATCTGTTGCAACATACTTTGAATGCTAATGTTTTAAAAAGGCTTCGTAAACACAAAGATGTAGTTTAACTGCCGATATTCTGGCTTCTGCAAGGTGTGCTTTAACGCTCATTCTCCGTTTCTCTCAAAGACACTGAAGAGTTTAATTCAGTTGTGTTAATCGCGGGGAAGCTAAATGAGCAGGTAGCTCATGCTGCAGACGAGAGGTTACAGTCAGAGCTTCAGACTCTGGGAAGTATACACTTTTAATAATAGAATTGTTAGACTTATGGAAGTGTGTGTGCTGGTGTCCCATCTGTCCTTGGGATAAATTTAACTTTTCTGAGCTGCCTCAGACACACAGCAGTGAAAGACATCTACTGTAACTCCTTACTCAAAACAAGTTTAAAAAGTGTTTGCCTTTTAATAAGTATGAGCTATATTTGCTGAAATTTACTTGGATTGAAACTAGTTTTTGTTTTTTTACATACTTACATTGGGGGGGGAAGTACCCTTTAAATGTCTTTACTTATCAGATGTCTGAAACTAGTCTTAACTTACAGGTGACACTCATGATGACGGAGGAGAGAAAAGAAAACCAGAGTGAAGACCCAGATTCTTTAACACCTCAAGAAAACGCTCAGGAAACACGGCACAATGGGGCTGCCCTGCCGGTTAGTGTAAAAAAAAAAGTTCAGGCTTTACGCACTTTGAAATCCAACTTCACATGTTGGCCTTTAGTTGCGTTGCCAGCCAGTAATGTCGGGTTCTTCTCCACAGGCAGCAGCCCCCACACGCGTGCCCATGCAGTCCTTCACCTCCCTGTTACCGAAGGCTCTCTCTGCTGTGCTCCATCTGGCGGCTCCTCCGGGCCTCAACTCCGACCCCCAGCCAAGCAGAAGCCCACCCAACCTGGAACAACTGCAGACGGAGCTGAGAGACCTGAGGGACCAGTTTGAGCTGATGAAGAGTCAGCACAAGTATGTTTAAAAGTAATCTCTGTCTTTTTACCTGCCCGGCCTCCGCCCGTCGGGGGTTTACTGCTTCGCTGCCTTCTGCACTAATCTGACAAAATCTTGTGCTCCAGCAAAGAAATCCATCTGCTGATGAATGAGCTCGATGAGGAGAAAAGGATTCGCTTGACTTTGCAGGTACCGCAAGAATGGATTCAAGAGAATGTTATGTTGTTCTTCTAGGCTCCCTTTGTCATTTTAAACAATGTATTTTCAAAAACAGTGTAGCTGTTGGCACCTTTAAAGGTGACAGGATTAGACTTTCTTTTGTTGCCATTGCACTCATTGTTTTTTTTTGTTTTTTTTAGATGGAGATTCAACGTATGAAGAAGCACATGTCTAAATGAGGGGAGTGGAGAACTTCTACGTTATCAAAGACACGTTTAAAGGTCCTGTTGTACACTTATCTGATAAATTATATTTTTCTAAGTTTTAGAAAAATCATCGTTGCTCCTTTTTGATTGTATTTTCTTGACATTTGTGAATTGGTCTGGAGGGCTGAATGTTTTAATGATGACATTAAAATGAGAGAATCTGTTGCATTGCCCTGTTTTACAATCAATTGGTTTCCTATATCTCTGAAGATGGACTCTTAATAACCAGCATTTGAAGCATCCTGGAGTGGGGGAAATGTTGTCTTGATGTTTTCATGAAGATAAACATGTGTTAGTTTGTTGATTTCCCATGACTGTTGGGATGAATATGTATCCTACATCATCACGGTCAAATGGGTTTTCCATAATTTGTCCGTTATCCAACTGTGTGGAAAACATTTGACAGTGAAACAGAGAGGAGGATATAAAATGAGAGCCAGCAGTTAATCAGCTGCCATAATGTATAATAATAAGAAGTGGAGGCACAAGCATGAAGCTTCTTTCTTATTTCAGGTGCATTTCATTTTCAAATATGTAAATTTGCCTTTTGATCGTAGAAAAAAAATGCATTGACCAAGCTGTCAGTGAGTTCATCAGTTGTCACTATGTAGAAGGTGAATCCATTAAAAATGTCCCGTTATCGACTTGCGATTTTATTAATGATAAAAAGTGCATCAGAGTGGTGTTATATGTGATTGAGGGAACGTCCTCTATAGAACATAAGTGCAGTTCAGTCTATGGATAGAAAGTCATGTTGTTTTATGGCGATAAATGTTCATACTTAATGTTTTCACTCTTAATGAGAAATTTGTGATTCTACAAAATCTGCAATAGTTATGTTTGTCTCTCTCAGTTTGACTAAATTACGCCCTGATCATAAAATGGCATTACTGGTGTGATTTCCAGAATCAAACTGGAGACTCATAGCAGACGAGAAGAAAATAATGTAATTAATAAGTATTAGTTAAGTAATGTATTCTTTTAAACCCAGGGTCGCTTTGGTAGTTGAAGTCACAACTTCCATTACTGAGATAACGTCTCATGATAAATCATTGGTCAAAAGTCCAATTCACCCGACATAAAGAACCTTCTTCGGGCAAAATGTTTCTTAAAAAAAACATGTATTTTCTCTTAAAAACAAATGTACATAATATAGTATATCACATTTCATTGTTGTGCAGCCAGGTTAGTTCCTATGATACGCTGTCTTTGCAGTCCTTATGGTTTTCCTTTACGATCCTGGAGGGATTGAACCGTCGGCCGAATCGCCTCCGGTACGAGCAAAGTTTGACATGTTTGAGTTAACGTTGAATTTTGTCTCAGAAGTTGGACTCTTCACAGTGAATTGGCTTGAAGGTGACCTCTTTGTCCTGCTGCAGGAGGATGTCATATCGACAGAGAGGCCTATGAGGGACAGAGAGACACTGTGAAAACACTTCAAATGGATAACATTTTTGAAAGATATTACACATTTTGAATAAGCCTTGTGTTGCATACCTCTCCAAGCGTTCCAGATGTCTGAGACGGATTCGGAGAACACGGAGCTTATATTTGGCCTTCAATACATTCCCGGTGGAGAATTTGAGAGACACTTTTTTCACTGACTGAATGTCTTTGTCAAACTGGGCCAACAACGTGGTCTCTGTGTACTTCTTGAACTCTGATGCTTTACTGATGTAAAGAAAATGAAAAAGAGAGACATTACTGAGAAGAAGCAGTTACAGGAGGACAAAGAGAAGTCATGCTGGATAATTTTCTACAGAATTAATAATAAATAAAGTGAAGACTTACTGGTTAATGGTTGCCACTGCTTCTTTACCGTTACCGTGAAGTTTAACCGTGATGAACCCGAAACGTATGTCCTCGTTCCAAATCATCACCTCCATCCTGTAGTTTGTCCCTGAGAGATTCAAAAGTTATATATATATATATATATATATATATATATATATATATATATATATATATATATGACCTTTTTTGGCTCAGAACATTCTCTTGAATGTGTGTGTGTGTGTGTGTGTGTGTGTGTGTGTGTGTGTGTGTGTGTGTGTTAAAACCATAGTCAGGGGCCCACATGAACTTACTGCAGAATGGAGAGTCTGTATTTGTGGTGAAGAAGGTTTTGGTTGGACCCGTCCTCACCAGGACATCTCTCCACTCTGTCACATCGTAACCTGGATTTGAGTGAAGCAGCTACATCCATTTAGAAAGACCATCGCAGTATTTTTTTTCTGCACCATAAATATCTCTTTTAATTATTAAAATAACAGTGTTGTTTATTTTCAGAGACAATTAAAGCACCCACCAAAGACAGGACATCCAGCAGCACCAAAGCGGTCACAGCTCAAGCAGTCACCATCCAGAAAGGCCTTGTAGGAGGCGCAGGGGTACGCCTTGCTGGTACACGCCCCTTTCACGGAGTCCAGGAAGAGCAACACGGACCTCTGGTGGTCACATTTAAAATAGGATCCTCCTGAATAGGGAGGGGTAAATCAGAGTTGTTACCGTACAGTATTGTTCCATTTATTATGCTACAAACTTAAACCATTTTTTTTACAGACCGTACCAGAAAAGATGGTCTTCGGGCAACCGGGTTGGTCCGCTCCACCATTAGCATAGAAATCAATGTGACCCAGAGGTTCTCTGAAGCCCAGGCCTGCGGGAGTCATGACAATATTAATAGTAATAAATTAAAAACGATTGCAAAGAACTGATTGAACTTGTGAAACAGTATTTCAGTTTTACTGACCATCCATGTCTGTGTGCAGGACATCTACAAACTGGGCGTCTGTGTGGTCCAGGCGTTCCTCTGGATTAGTGCCAGTGAACTGAGGCCCAGCTGGATCCAGAGCTGCACACATCACATCAGAATTCAAGTTTATTCTCAATCCCAGCATTAACTGAAAAAGCACGCTTGGGCGGACTGAGTTTCACCTAATTATTCTCACACAGAAGTAATTTTATACCATGATATCTGGTTTATGGTTATATGACTGAACTCCAGACGTGCTGACGTGGATATTTGTGCTCTCTGCCAGTGCAGACACTGTAGAGAGGATCATTTCCCCAGTGAGATTTCTGTTTTTTTATGGTGACCCCTGCCCAGACGGACAAAACCTGATCGATGATATGTGGCTGACTCAATAACTCAAACTTCATACACTCCCCAACATCTGCAAAACTCTATGTCAGCAAGGACTTTGCCACTCTGTGCTCTCAGCTGCTTGTTATGTTAGCAATTTAAGAATTAAAGTTAATTTGAGTGTCACAATTATAAGGACCCCTTGATAAGCACCTCAGCCAAGTGCTCACAACTATAATGTGTATTACCTGTTGCAGAAGATAACTTAAGTAAGTTATGTAACTAAATAAAGTATGGTGGCAATATGTTCATTATGTATTCTACTGATGTAGATGTCAACTAAGAAAGTGTATTTGTCTAATTACTAGTCAAAATATTAATGTAAGACACAATCACTTAACAGGTATTTTCAATGGGATGAAGGGACATGTCTTTAGACAGTGCATCTTAAATATACTGTAAAGGTAAACTTTTAAGCATTACAGGCTGATTATGACACAAATCACTTCATAATAGTGACTTATAGCTCATAAGGTGTTTTCCCAGATCATTTCAAGATCTCTTATTATCATTGTTGTGCCTTTGACAATGAACTATGGCTTTCTTCTTTCCTATATCGGAGGGGTTGGTTTGATGATTGTTGTGAGACAGAAATCTCCGTTTGAAAGTGCAGTCTGACCTGTAATTCTTCCCAGTGACCCATTCAGTTTGGCGCCTACGAAGCCTGATATATGAGCCCCAAGGCTGACTCCGATCATGTGGATGGAGCTCAGAGAGGCGCCGTGCTCCTGAAAAGATGGGCCATTAGTCTTGTGACACACAACACATCGGATGGTCAGGGGATGTCAAATACCTGCATCCTTTTAATGATCGCGGCGAGGTTGTCGGCTGCCTTGTGCATGTTCTCCACTACCTTAAAATAATTGATATTAGTAGCTCCGCGGTTCCAGTCCACCACTATGACATTGACGTCTGCCCTGGCCAGCAGCAGCTCCGTGATCTTCAGCAACCACACCGGTGGTGATCCAGTAGGCCGATACCCATGAATGACAAAGGTGGTCGGTCTGGACCAGTTAAACTGGGGATGTGCGGAAAGGTCGCTCTGGGACACCAGTGTGCCACAGGTGCCATTATCCCTCGTGTATAGCAACAACCTGATCTTGAGGCTGGTTCCAATGATCGCGTGGCTGAGATCTAGATCTGTAAATTCGTCACATATTTGAGCTGGAAGTGAGCAGAGAAAGGTGTAGTTGGTTAGGGGAGGATGACAAAAAAAGAATACATGAGAAATGACCATTTTGACCTTTACCCACAGCCTTTATATTTGTAGGCACTTATCAATCAAAGTTCCTGACATTATCCCAGTCCCATTTATGACTCAGTGTGGGATTGTTCAATGTGGCACAAGGTTGCAACTGAATTCTAAGGCAGCTGCGCCCACCAGACAGACACATCATGAACGAGTTCAACTGGGAAGCAACGGTGAGATTTATGCGTGGAACTGACACGTGACCATTCCCATCAAGTGGATCACTGACACATCTCGTCATACAGCCTTGGAACAACACAATATGTGTTCACGACACACCGCAAGATCAACCACAACCAATCACACGGCGTGGTGATAACAGACTGTGCTCAAATGATCACAATGAAGTTCATAACAGACCAACCAAAATATAGTGAAAAGCTAGAAAGACTGTGTTGCTTTATTCAGTAACATTGCACAATCTGATAACAGTTATCAAACTAAACAAAACAACCAATCTGTAAAAAAAAGAAAGAAAAAAAGACCTACCTAAGTAGTAGTAGTGTCTTTACAACAGGATGTTATTTTCTCTTTACAATATATATGTTTGTATCTAGATTGTTTCTTTTCTTGCTTGAAACATTCTTAAACATTTGAATATTTAATTAAAAGCAGCACTCAAATGAACAAGTATATTAAGTTCTACTGAGATGGAAGAAGCTTCATGTTTAGAAAAAGCCATCAGCTGTTCTCAGCAACTGTTACACAATGATGTGGCTTTTTCCATGTGTACTGAAATCGCCGTTGCACGACTGCATGTGTATCAGCTGAGAGACATTGTTTATGTTTGTGCAGTTGGCCTCTGCAAACCACAGGAGCGGTGTGTTGGGTTCTCTAAGAAATGTCAGTTCCTCAAGTGTTACTTATGGAGTACAGTTGCGACACACTTATTGACAAAGGCGGCTGTGTGTTTGTGTGTGTTTGTGCACATACATTTACAGTGTTAGCTGTGGGCTTTACCTTTGCATATTTGAACAGTTACCGGCAGGATCAGTGTCAGATATTGCCACAGGAACATGCTTTGCACCAACACGTGTAAATGATCTGTAGACAAAGTTATCAGCCAGACCATAAAAACACATAAAGATCAACCAGTCAGACATTATGTGGCCCACAGTATAAAGAACAGCAGATACATAACAGGCACCGCAGCACAGGGAGAATACTCGTCATGGTGCTCTCTGACACTTTGTACTTTTCACCACAGGCTGTAGTTTTATATATTTTTGCTATGAATGCAAATCTTACGGTACCGAAGCGAAGGAAAGAGGTTAATTGATCATCTACACACCTTCCAATGGTATGATTATGTGAAAAGAAATCAGATTTTCTATTCCCACCTACAGTGATTAATCTCAACCAATGATATTGTGATTGTAAACTAAACTGAAATCAGCTGAAATCTGGTCACAGTAGACGCCTCATGTGTTCAGTGATTGAACTCAAAACATTTGACAACGAACAGAAAGCATAACTTGTCATTCTTATCAGCGTCTTACCTTTGCCGTAGGATAATATTTCCTGTTCTGGTTAAAGGTCCAGGACATTACAGGTCATCCACTGTTTGTGGCTCAACATATCTGGGCCGTGTTCACCTCAGGAAATGAGAGGAGGCACAGCAGACCAATACTCCCGCCCTGCATGCTCTCACCAGGATAGCCACACCCCTTGCCCGAGGTCATTGTGTTCAAAGGTGAAACATTCCTGGGAAGTCACTCCTCGTTCCTGTGTGCTCAAAACCGGTTCTGAGACGGTTTCTTGTGTCTCTGTTACTCATTTGAATCTGTAAAAACAATCTAGTCCCAGTTTATTGTCTCCATCCTTATTCATGAGCAAGGAATTAGAGGGAGAGTGAAACATATTGTGAGCCTATTCCTAATATTTCATCCCAAAATTACCAGTCAGACTGTTTATCTTGCTGTGACTTTTTAGAAGAGGCCTTCATATAAGCTTTATTTTTAGCTTCCCGCCTCTCCTGCTCAATCTTTTCTTTACTTGAAAATGAATGCATGTCTATTTATATGTCTATGCATATTATGTATGGGTAAACGTGTGTCTGTATGTGTGTATATGTGTGTCATATTTTTTATAATATTGTATTTATATTGATAAAAAGAAAGTGGGGATTCATGGCGTCACTTGGCCCTTGGGTCTAGTAAGCAACTTTTCCTCATTGTATTCCACCTTACCGTGTGCAATTTATTGTATATAAATTCAAATACTTACATAAAAACATATCTCTTATGCTCTTTGGTCAAATGTAGAAGACAAGACAAGGTCTTAATCAAAATGAGCAGTGGGTTCCACTTCACTCATTTGGTGGCTGTAATATGGCAATATGATAATATGGCTGTTTCTATTCAAGTGTTTTATTCAAAATTAGAGAGTGGTTGTTACCATTTTGTTACATTGGCCATACATATATCGTTTTGAGATATTGAGGGCAGGGTATTGCAGTTTTTTTTTTTTATTAAGTGTAAGGGAGGGTCGAACAGGAATAATGTTTAGGCTGGGAAGGCTTTTTTTCTTTTGCTCTCCATCCCAATAACTCTTTATCAATTTAACATGTTCATAACTAAAATGCTAGCATGCTGATGTGTTATCAGTATGATGTTTGTTTATCATTTTGTCAAATGAACATTTGTTACTTAGCACTAAAATTGAACGACGGCTCATAACCCATAAAGTATTGGACAAATTAGCATTTTTGACACGGGGATGATGATGTACACGTTAAGGGTTGGTCAAATTTATATAATAAATATGAATCTGTTTTTCTTGTAAGGGAGATTAAGGTAATGAAGCCACAAATGTCAGATGGTGCCATGCAGAAAAAGCATGTCGTTGATTTCATGATGTACCTAAACTGTATTCGTCCTCAGTGGTTGGTCCCAAAGGCTGCCAATGTTAAAGCTCTGGGCTCATACTCACATTTATAGTTGATCTTTTCTTGCGTTCATCTGCAGGAAAGGTTACACTATTAGCAGCCTCTATTCTCTACGTGTCACAACCTGGAAGAACATTTGTGAAATGTCCAGCTGGACTGTTTATACATTTTACCAACACCGTAATATTGCATACACTATCCTGTTGCTGCATGCCTCCGTTTCAGCAGCATCAAGAAAGATAAGTCCTTCCTTAGCTAAGTGCAATCTGCCTTTCTGGATACCTTTACCAGAGTGGCTTGAACTTTGCTCCCCACATTCTCCCGTCATCAGGCAGGCCGATGGGAAGTATACTTACATGCACACGCATGCTTAGAAGTCTCCTGTGTGCACTAGTTAGGCCAGCAGAGAGGAGCGGCAGGTGGATGCACTGGTGCTGCTGTTAGAAGTCAAGGAAGATGGCTGGAAGGAGACGAGGCCGAGGCAGCAACGTCCAGCAACAACAAGCCTCACAGAGGCAGACACGAGGCCCTCACAAGGTAAGTCCTGTCCTGTCAATATGACATGTTTATTCATACACTTCAAACAATAATCAAATGAGAACTTTAAGTCCTGTAAAGGAGATTCTGTATGTGTTAAATGTTTGGACACAATTAGCACATAGGTTCGAGAGCATGTATCAGTCAGATTTGTATTGTGTTTCTGTGTGACAGTCTTTAAATATTACAGTAGTAGACTTTTCCTCTGTGCTTAGTTGACTTGTGCCTGGGAGTAGAGAGTTAACTGATTAGCTGGGTGGGACAATGTCGCCATGACTCATGTTTATGTCGTTAATATAGTGCAGCAATACATGATTATTATCAAATTATAATAAGTAAGCACTTGTTTGGTAAGGTTTTTTTGTTAAATCAAAATAATCGTAATTCTTTAACTTAAAGTCATATATTATGATAAATAAATGTCATATAATATAATAATTTGTGTAAATGTATCAAAAATCATGACTCAGACTTTAAGTGCATATGGTGCACATTAATATCTAACTTTCGTGTTTGTGGAAACCTGCATGTAAATGTTTACTTCTTACTTAAAGGAGTAAAATAAAATATAGGGACTGAGGGACAAATATACAAAAATAATGGAGGGCTAAAACTATTATCTTTCATAAGAGGATCATTTCAAAGGTAAATTTAAGCAGGTACAATAGACAATCGTATAGGTAAACACAGGGAGCAGCAGCATTGGAGCAGAATCAGAGTTCAAAGTACCTTACAACACATCAGATAAAGAGTATACTGAATGTATCCACAACACAAAGTCCATGACATGTGGAGACACTTAAGAGTTACTTAAGAGTGATTATTAACATCTTCTGGATGCTATTATCAAAGCTTATCTGACATTGATGATATCTTTTTTTTTAACAGATCTAGGGTGGAAAACCTGCTAAGTTATAATACTTTGTGTTATTGAAATAAACCTTATTGAAGTACTTGGATTCTAAATTCAGCAGTAACGCTGTTGCTGTATACTTTTTCCCTAGCTTGTTTGGATTGTACTTTTTCTGTCACTTAATTCAGGATGAGATAAGTAGAACCGGATAATGAATGTAGAACTGAAATTTCAAATTTCACATGTTTTGTTCCCCCTCTGTATTCAGGCTCTGCGGGAGCCAGCTGTTTTTTCTAAGTCTACAGGTTGTGAATCAGAGATCCCCCATGAAAAGTTGACCATTGCCCAAGCGCGAAGAGGCACACCAGGTAACACTTCTCAATAGTTGTTGCTTCCTTTGCTAATTAATGTCATGGAACTGTCAGTCAGTCCCAGCTACTGGCAGCAATTAATAAGGGAAGTCTAGTAGGAAAATTACTGACTGCAGATGCTTCAACATGTTGTTATCAGCTGATATCAGCTGCAAAAAGTGATTCAAGCCTCAATGCAATATGGTTTTACTGCCATTGGCTGATTAGGGTTGGTTTCATTAAGCTCTTCGATTAAACAGATTAAAAATGTTACGATCTTTTATGGCTGATCCCTTTCTGGCATCAGCTTCAAAATGCCACATCAGTAAACCTCAATACATTGTGTTGTCATATTTCTTATCTTGCAGCTCATCGTCCGGTGAGAGTCTATGCTGATGGTATCTTTGATCTTTTCCATTCTGGGCATGCTCGAGCCCTGATGCAGGCAAAAAATGTGTTCCCAAACACCTACCTGATAGTAGGAGGTAAAGTACGGATCCCACACCCTCTGCGGGGTAAAGTTAGACCGTGTGTAAATGAAATGGGTCTTTATTAGCTGAATATGGACCTTAATACAAAATGGCCTGTAAAAGAATCTGAATCCTATGGCTCCTTTGGTTAAATCTTCCAGCTGAGTCAAGATTAATCCTTAATCACTAAACATAGTCTCAGACTCTGTCTGTGTGTCTCTAGTCTGCAGTGACGAACTCACCCACAAGTTTAAGGGCTACACGGTGATGACCGAGGATGAACGCTACGATGCCCTGAGGCACTGTCGTTACGTAGACGAGGTGCTGCGCGACGCTCCCTGGTCCCTTTCCACAGAGTTCCTCAAGAAACATAAGGTCAAAGGTCACGCAGGCACAGGCAACTCTGCCTCTCACACTTTCATACAGTGACAACAAACACACCAGTAACTGGAATTCAATCAATCTGAACACATGTTACACTCACAGATTGACTTTGTGGCCCATGATGACATCCCTTATACCTCTGCTGGATCAGAGGATGTTTATAAACACATCAAGGAAGCAGGTGAAGACACAAATAGTTATGTAATGTTTTTTAGTCCTGTTATTTCTCTTATCGCTTGAATTAATGACAATCATTTATGTCTTAATGTGAGGAATGTTTGTGGCCACTGAGAGGACAGAAGGCATCTCCACATCTGATCTGATCACTCGTATTGTCCGAGACTACGACATCTATGTTCGACGCAACCTGCAAAGAGGCTACACAGCACGAGAACTGAATGTTGGATACATTAATGTGGGTGAACATATATTTTAATTGAATAAAAAGCTGAATATTGAAATGTTCAAAACAAACAATACGGAACAACCTCACACATTTACTGACGGTCCCTTGCATTGTCTTTACTGGCAGGAGAAGAAATACCGGCTCCAGGAACAAGTGGACAAGATGAAAGAGACGGTCCGTACGGTGGAGGAAAAGTCCAAACACTTTGTCTACAGAGTGGAAGAGAAGAGCCAAGACCTCATCCACAAGTGGGAAGAGAAGTCGCGAGAATTCATTGGCAACTTCCTGGAGCTTTTTGGACCAGATGGGGCCTGGGCACGTTCACTTTTACATTAATCCTTGTTAACGTTGTTTTGGGGGAAATTTATTGTATTTTTATAAATAATTATATAAGAGTGATATCATTTACTTGAGTCTTGTCATCACATTGTGGTTGGCAGGTAACCATTGGAGAACAAATTGTCCTGCACATACCCCCCATGAAACCACACATTGTCCTTTAATACAGGCAACAAAGGTGGTATTTCTGATGGTGTCTCCATCTCCATTGCAAATACATAAATTCACATAAAAATCATATAGGATAATTTCAGATTTTTCTTATAATCACCATGTTCAGATGTTTTCTTCAATATAAAAAAACAGATATTGTCCGTTTAACCGTTTCAGTGCAATCAGAAAACTGTTAATAGCGGGATAATCTGCAGAGGGCACCAACACCTCTAGGACCAACAGGCTAATACAGAATGCAAATTACATTATCCATGACTAAACATAACACTTTGGGCTTTCTATGGGTAGTGATAAAAGGCACTCTGGTTTATGTGGGGAATAACTGAAGAAACAACAAAACATAATATTACAACACTTTCTCCTGTCCTTGTTTAGCATGCCATTCAGGAGCGCAGTGGCCGCATGATCCAGGCCCTGTCCCCTTACTCGTCACCCCGAGGCTCCCCCAGCAGCAGTCCCACCAGGAGACGCTCAATTTCTCCTGGCTCCTCACCTTCCTCTGCATCCCCCTCCTCTCTCTCCCCTCCTTCTTCCCCCTCCTCAAAGAAAAAGGCCACACAAGCCTCTTTCAAAGCAGCCTCCACGTACAATGTGCAGTGAGCTCGTCATGGTTTGTTCCTCTTTGTTGGTCTTCATTAATCTGGTGGATGTTGTGTCTAAGGAGGCTGTTAATCGAAACAAACGAAAAAAAAGGAAATACTTTACACTGGTTTATTGCGCAATATATCATAATGTAAATAATAATACAACATTCAAATGTTGCTTGCTTCATCTTCTGTCATTTGTTACTCTTTGATCTTTGATATGTCGAGTAGCTTAATAGATAACACATATGTATGATATAGGAGTCTGTAATAGAGTGATACGTTAGATTTATTTCAGACAGTGATAATCAACCCAAATTTCCCTGTAACTTAATGTCTTACATGGTTACATGCTTCTTGCAAGTTTGGGAGGTGGCTTAAGATCATTTAAATATTTAAAATGCTTCTTTATGGGGTCCTTATAATCCTTTATTTTTATTTATTACAATGTGAAAACAGTGTGAAAGGCGCTCATATTGCTGAACCAACAGAGAAATAGGACCTGACTCAGCAGCAGCCCTCAGTGTACAAAATTGTATAGCTCATTATTTAGCTGTCCGGTCAGCAGATTTGCTGAAAGAAAAAACTAAAAGTTGCTTAATAACTGCTGGATGTGTAAATATGCAACAGTTTGCTAACAAGTTCACCATGTTAACATAAAAGCAAAAGAACGAAATAGCAATGTTGTGTTCACAACCAAAGTGGTCATATGATTCCTTATGAATTATAATATCTACTGTGAGAAAACTATTTTTAATAGCGCTCCTAGCGATTGCAGTTGTGTATTATAATGAGCTTACATGTTGGAGAGTCAAAACAAATAAATAACTGTATGGATTATGCAATATGAAATGACTGACACTGTATGTATTATGCAAATGTTTCATTTATAAATAATGGGATGTATTAGGGCTGCACGGTGGTGTAGTGGCTAGCACTGTCGCCTCACAGCAAGAGGGCCGCGGATTCAATTCCCGGTCGGAGCGGTCCTTCTGTGTGGAGTTTGCATGTTCTCCCCGTGGCAGTGTGGGTTCTCTCCGGGCTCTCCGGCTTCCTCCCACAGTCCAAAGACATGCTGCAGGTTAATTGATCTCTAAATTGCCCATAGGTGTGAATGTGAGAGTGAATGGTTGTATGTCCCTACATGTGCCCTCGATGGACTGGCGGCCTGTCCAGGGTGTCCCCTGCCTTCGCCCTATGTCAGCTGGGATAGGCTCCAGCGCCCCTGCGACCCTAATGAGGATATGCGGTATTGAAAATGGATGAATGGATGGATGGATGGATGGATGGGATGTATTAGGCGATTGTGGAAGGAATCCAGAAAACATCAAGCCCCCACAAAATAAGTTAACGTCTGTGAGTAAATCAAGGACACAGCCTGAGGAATGGAGCAGGATGAGATGACAAGCTCAGGAATGTGTAGAGAGTGATAAGGAAGAAGAGAACGATGTTCTGTCCAATCGATGGACTGGAAGAGGATGAAAGGGAGCTTGACTTTAAGCTTACAAGGCTGAGAGATTCTGAAAATCAGGAGATCTCTTTGTGCCAACTGCCGGGCAGGTACCTTCTATGCCAGCCTGCCCGGGGCGTGGCGGGCGCTGGATCTCTGTCCCATGGGATGTATTTTATGTATTTCATAGTGTGATTCAATTTGTAAACACTAAAGGCAATTGTGTGCTGACACGTTTCCCCATTTCTCTGGTGGTAATAAAACAACTGTTGAGTTTTCTGCTTGTTATGGATTTCTTCTCCCCCAAAGTGGCCAAAATATTAAATTAGTGAAGCTTTAAGTTGATATACATTAAGTCACATCATTTATCAAGTAGCCTACATTTTCTGTTGAGCATTAATTGAGTTGTTTAAATGTCTTAATTCTAACATAAAACCTCTGTAAAAATAACGCTCTACTCGCTTTCTTCCCAAAGGACCCCTGAGCTGACTTAAAAGTGCCTGTATGAGCTTTACTCAATGTAACCAAACATTAACCTCCTAAAGCCAATTAAGTTTATATGCAGATTAACTTATGCCAGATGAATAAACAAAACAATTAACAATCAATACTAATAATAAATACATGAGAGTATGGGGGGGTGTTCATGTCCATTTCCTATTATTGTGTCCAACTTTAACCTTACATCGCGGTTTTGTCTCAGCGTTAATAGCTTTCCTCACGTTCAGATATTTCACGTGTTTTAACCATCCGCAACGCAGATATTTCGTATGTTTAAAACATAATTAAAAAAACTAAAAACCACCTTGAACGCTTTGGAACCATTCTAACAGCTATGTTTACATCGTCTCGATGGTGTCCGTTGAGGGACAAAGGGCAATAAACGCGCTTTTACCTGGTAGCTCATTAGAAACCTTTTCAAAAGAGACAGACCAAAGAGTAACTTGGTATGGATTTGTTAAGAAACAAAAGACGACAAAATATGTGAATATACAGATACTGTAGTCAGAATACATACGTAGCCTATATTGTCATGGTGATGCTTTTGGTTGACAAGCATACACATATATTAGGGATGTTCCGGGTTTCTTCGAAATAAATGTAAAACTTGTTCATTTTATTAACATCTGAACACAAATGGATTCTTTATTTAATTATAATTTAAGGGAAAATGTTGTTCAAACCAAATTAATAATACACTGTCAACATACCCACACAATGTTAAAGTCATTTAAAATACCGTGTTAACGTATTTTAACTATTAAAATACCCAACACTATTTTTCAGCAACCATTTTACGTTTAATGGAAACATTCAGAAATATGTTGAAATATTTAATTCATTCATTATTTTATTAAGACATGTAATTGAAAATGTATGTTGTTCTACTTTAACTTGTTCTTGAATGTTTACTATAGAAAATACAATAACACGAGACTGTCTTCTTGTTGTATTCACAGCATAATAAATTAATCTTGCTGAATGGAAATTGTCCTAATTTAGTGCGTAAAATTACCGTTATCTATTTGATGTATGTATTTACGCTTACTTTTCATGGTCGCCTCTTGTGTGTTGTGTCTGTAGGGATAAACGGCGTTGGCATAACCACCGCCACTTCCGAATCACAAAGGAATCTTTAACAGGAAAAACCCTCCTCTGCGTGGGACTCAAAGATCCGCTTCCTTCACAGCCTCTTTACAATCAGTTTACTAAAACTCTTTTGTAACACGAGATAACAGCCCGTGGTGTGTGTATACATCAGACCCGATACTGTCTCTAATATAATATGTATAGCATTTAATTTAAATAAAGATAAATTAAAGTCCCTGTACCCCGGCACAGTCTCCCTCTAGTGTCAAACTACTAGAGCACTTCAGGAGGCAAGAGCCACAGGTTTGTAAAGTAGTAGCGGTAGTTGCAATCCCTCTTTTGGTCCCGCACCCTTTTTTACGTCCAGTACCGGCTTAGTAACGAACAAAATCGCCAAGAGGATTTGTAAAGTCGCCAGATTTAGGATAAAAGTCACCAAGTTGACACCACGGTGTAAAATATGCTATTTTAGTGTACTGACTAACAGTTTATTGACACAGCCAAACAAAGATAGTTAAACACAAGAGGTCTGCCTTGTGTATCATCATTGGTTGGTACGTTTGAAAGTACTCATAACATCCCTCAGGTCTGTCCTTGTGTTGTATCCTCTGTCGTCAAGTCAGAGCGGACTGATGAGCGCAGCGCATCACCCCACCTTTACAATTATATTCAAACTACACGCGTGAGGCTTGAGAAATATACAAACACATCTGCGCATGCTCCACAGCGCCTCGGTCTCAGTTAAAGGCAAGTGTCTCGCGCTTGCAGAGTCTTTGACTCGAGCATATAAAATCCATGGCCGTGACGTCACTGCCAGCTAACGTCCCACACGGATTAAAGATGGCGCCCTCTCATGCGCTGAAGTGCTGTCACCGGGCTCTGAACTGGGTACCTGTCCTGTTTATAAACCTGGTTGTCGGCTGGTCTTATTACGCGTATGTTGTGGAGCTCTGCGTCTGTAAGTACAATCACTTTTTAAAAAAAAGGATTTAGCGTTTGCGGGGCGGATATCTGGTTGTCTTGACAGTTCCAGGGTTGCCAACTTTGATAAGCTCCGTCAGTTAAAGTGAGATTTAAAGTCCCCACCAGACTGTATACTGTCTACATGCGTTAAAACCTCAGGCCGATGTCACATCGCATCGTTGTGTTTCACTTTTGACATGCATGCTGTTCTTCGTGACGGCGTAACGTTAGGTTAGAAAAGACGGTCATCACCAATGAATAATAAATAACTTCTTCATGATAACTGTAATGACCTTCGATATTAGGGTCAGTTTTCTGGAATGAGATCAATACAACTTTCTCAGATGTTTTTTCATCTTCTGTTTAAATATGCACTGTGTTTTAAATGAATGGAAAGACTAGCTCTTTGCTTGAAAAGCCAATTTAAACAATGTACATTTTTCTGCACGGTTTTAAACGACAAATGACAATTTCCTGTTTCCTATATTTCTTTATACATACCACCTTAATAGCATGCATTTATTTTGAGTTTTTATTTATATATATATGAATATATCAATAGACAACAAATTGCCACTTTACGAATGACAATTATGGTAAATGTATTATTTTAAATTGTTGTTTTAGTGATAATGGGTAAACCTTGGAAGCCAGCTGTAAAATCGTTGCCTATAATTTAACCAAATGATGCATCATAGGTTATTCACTGTCCATGCGAGGATGATAGACAGTGAATAGACACCTAAACATTTGTAATAAGTAGTAGATCCAGCCAAAAACAGAGGCAATTTATTGTTTCAGACAAAGAGATTGGACATGACATATAACTGTAAATAGACTCATCATTCAACAGGGGGTATTATATTTTATCTCATGAACAAATGTGACCATTCAAGCTTTTATGTTGATAAGTTGTGTGTGGTGTGATGTGCACTACCCCCCCCAACTCACAGTAGGTTTTTTCTCAGCCTGGAACTGAGGATACCATTATCATCAGCATTATCAGCGGTACTGTAGTTATGTCTGTAACTCAGCGGCTGTGGTCAGGACAGGGACATCCCTGCTGCTTAAACAAAGCGCTCTGTTATGGGTGGGTCACTGCTGGCCGTGCCAGGCTGCTGCCACATGGTGTGAGAAAGGGGTGGTGTGTGTGAAAGGGGTGGTGTGTGTGTGTGTGTGTTGGGGGCTGTGTAGTCATGCACTCTTAGGACTTTCATTGCTCACTAATATATATATTTTTGTTTGCTTTATGCAGATACAATAACAAATAATGCAGAACGAAGTACGTAACCATCATTCATAGCAAAGATTATGTCAGAGATGCTGTTTTAAATGGTAATCTAACTATTTTCCTTCTCTCAACAGTCAGCTATTTGATCATCTTTCACATTTTCTTCGCCATGTTTATATGGTCCTACTGGAAAACTATTGGGTCCAGACCAGCTGGACCCTCAAAAGCAGTAAGCTTTTATTTACATTATTTTCATGTTTCAGATTTGGTAAATATACATGTGCAGAAAACTGTCCAGCACATAATGTTATTTGTTGAGCTCTCTCTGACTCCAGTCTTTTCTCCCCCTGATAGTTCAGCCTGCCCAGAGCAGAGAAGGAACTGTACGAGAGAGAGGAGCGAGCCGAGACGCAACATGAGATTCTTAAGAAAGTGGCGAGGAATTTACCCGTGTATACATTCACGGCAGGAAAAGGTGAGGCTTCCACTGCAGCTGCAAAACTGACTGTGGTTGGCTTCCTATTTGAACTCCCATCAGATGCTTCAAAGCAGACCACCAGGGAAAACTCTGTTATGTAACCATTTTACTGTTGTCACCATTGCCTTAAATTCAATTGCATAAATGTGTTGCCACATTGTCTCTTCCCCTTTTGGACAAAAGTGCAACACTGTTTGTATCTTTATACGAGTATTTCCCTGCTGATGCAGATGAGGCTGGTCTGTCTTTGTGTGTTTATGGAGCTGCATGTATCAGGAGGGTTAATTTGTTATCGCTACAGGCCACACCCAGCGTATCTACCTAACAACAATCATGATCTCACTACCTCTGTTTCACAGTTGCATTTGAAAAGGCACTATACCACTATCAACCTTTAGTCAACTTATAATATTAATGAGATGTAGATAGTGAACTTAGTTGAACCGTTTATAAGGGCAGGACATTTCTAAACAAAGGAAAAGGGAATGTAGAAAAATACACCTAATATTTAGTTTCAATATCGGCTACCTCACATACACCGTGATGGTACTGCCTTTCATATAACATTAATAGTGTTACAGCAGTACTATTATAATTCTGATTTCATTTTCTCTACACAGCTGTCCGATACTGCAACCACTGCCAGATTATCAAACCTGACCGCTGCCATCACTGCTCAACCTGTGAGATGTGAGTGTTTTCTAAGCGTAAACACTTTAGAATTAAGAAACAACCTTTTTTTGGATTTTCTTTGCCCGCTTCCCCTGAAGGGGCAGATGTGTTTAAACTGATTCTCACTTTGATTGTCATATTCTGTCTGCTGCTAACGTTGAATTTACAAAGAGACATACGTTAATAAAATGTGTTGCTGTTTTTAAATACAACATAAACACAGACAGATTCATATTTATTTTTAAAATATTGGACGCTATGCATTTTCTACTAGTTAGTACTTATAGAATCTATGTTTTCTTTCTCCTCTTTCATCAAGGTGTGTGCTGAAAATGGACCATCACTGCCCCTGGTAGGCTGTTCTCATTTAAGCTGTTTGTATTCCATCATGTTCTGACTGCAAATTATTGTTTTTCTTTTACAGAAAATGTAGAGCAATCAGCATATTTAACTTTATGGGTCATGTTTTCTTTCAGGGTGAATAACTGTGTTGGATTCTCAAACTACAAGTACTTTGTGCTGTTCTTGGCCTATGCCTCACTCTACTGTGTCGTCATTTGTTCTACTGTCATCCAGTATTTCATCAAATTCTGGACAGTGAGTGCAAACACTTTGGCATTCCCTTGCGCATGAATGTTTTGTTTATTAAATGTGGTTGTCAGATCTTTTAGAGCCCATTTTACTTATGAGTTCAGCATTCAGCTAACCTCAACGGCCACATAGTTTGTTATACAGAAGCCATCTGGGAAGCCATCATTGGAAACTGCTAAAAAAGAAAAGAGGGTAGGCACAAAAAAATACTTTTACTGGAGCGAGTCAGAGGAAGAGCGAACACATCTTTTCCCTCGAGATAAGCCTTCAGCGCCATTCTTTGCTCTTCTTCCAATGAGGAACTACTCTACAATTCTGGTATAACTGATGCTATAGCAGCATCTACATTAACCTCTTCCAGAACCGCCATTGTGTCGTCTCTCACACACTTAAACCACGTCTGCAGCTGCCAGTAGCTCCTCACAGGCCGCTGACTGGTCAGTGCACTGGCTTACGAACACAAAGGCATTACTTGAAGCCTGACAAGAGGGATTTTTGTGTGATATGTGATCATGCAATTCTCCCGTTATCTTGCTGCCTTGCAAGGTAAGCAAACATTCAGCAGCATTAGGTTTAAAAAAACATGAACTTTCTTTCAAACTTAGTAATGTTGCCATTTAAACATACAATTAAAGTCAGGCTGTGGTGAGGCATGGGATGATTGCATTGTAAGATATTGACCTGTTTACTGTTTGTCATTGTGGTGCACAAGTGTGTCATGTGATCACTTATCAGGAGATCCTCCTCGGCATACTGCTTTGTATGAGACAATGGCTCTTGTCATGTAGTCCAACGATGAAGGAGTATATTGTGTTATAGCAACACAAATACTTGCTGATAGATAGATGTTGTAGTGAGGCAACACAATAAGAATACGATTTAGATTTTCTATTTTACTGCAGACAGTTGTTAAGATGACTTGACATGGGAACAGGAAGTATTCTTACAGACTGAAAAAACTAACACTTTTGTTCTTTTTTTCCCCCCTTAAAGAAACAGCTGCCTGACACGTCCGCCAAATTCCACATCTTGTTTCTGTTTTTCGTGGCTGCCCTGTTCTTGATCTGCAACCTGTCACTTCTCAGCTACCATATGTGGCTTGTGGGAAATAACAGGACCACTATAGGTAGCTATTAATGAATATGCGATTACATTTTTGATTCCATTATTTCAAAAGTCACCACTGACTGACTTTATTTTTACATCCATTTTTAGAAGCTTTTCGGGCTCCCGTCTTCACAAATGGTCCAGACAAGAAGGGCTTTTCTCTCGGCTTTAGCCGAAATGCAGCTGAGGTGTTTGGAGACCAAGCAAAGTACTGGATGATTCCTGTTTTCTCAAGGTGAGTGTATTTTTAACTGATATACCTGCAGCTTTCAATCACTTCAGCAGTTAAAATGATGCACATACACGGGCAGTGCTACTGCGTGTCTACTCTGTGCTTAAGTTTGGGTCCATAGTAGTGATGTATAAATACCCAAAAGTACTTGAATCTATCCAATGCTAACATGTTTACTAATTCAGTTTTTCTCTCTTTTTACATTTTTATTTTTGTATTAGTCAAGGAGATGGACATTCCTTTGGCACCAGATTGGTACACATAGATCCTAAACAAGCAAACAGTGTTCCCCAGCAAAATGGCAAAAGGCTAGTATAGTTTTTTTATTTTTTATTTCTTTAAATACTGAATCTGTTTCTTTTTTAACCTTTAACACAACTTTATTACAGCCCTGCTGATGGGAAGGCCGACCCCTGTGTGCTTGGTAACAATATTCAACACACGGCAGATGACAGCAAAGAGGAAACCGGTTTGTTGTTGATGCCTTTGTTTTCATTTCAGTATGGCCTATATGTTTGCGTTAATACAAGGAACTTTAAACTGGTTATGAAATAGTCTCAATTTAATACTGATGCCTCGATATGAGCTGCATTTATATACTATTTCTATATATAGTTATTCTTAATGCTTGACATCTGGTCAGATTCCCCACGGAATCAAACAAAGCAATTTCCAAAATTCAGGTTCACCAGCAATTCCTTCAACTTCGGCTACAGCACAGGAACCAGAACTGCAGTAAAAGGAGAGGTTTTCTTAAGGGAGTGTAGCAGTTGTTGAACTTTAGGACAAAACGCTTAAAATCAACACAAAATTAAAGTTCTTTGTGGTTACTTAGTTTTAGTTTTTACTTTCCTGCTCCTGAAACATCCCTTGTGTCCTCACTTTTTACTTTCAGACGGAGGCCGGACAGTCTCGGTGACAATGGAGAGTGAGCCGTAGCAGGTATGTGAACACGATGTGAATACTGTAGAGTTTTGCTGGTTGGTCCTCCTGTGTTTATTTGTACTTTGGCTGTTGCTGCAGGTCGCAGGGACATCAGTAGACTACGATGCCTTAAACCGGGAGCTTCAGCACCTCTACAGGAGCCGTCCTCCACCCTCATTTTGAGTTTGACAGTGCAGCCTCAAGATGCGTGTTTTCTGTGTACTTTAAATGGACCGTCCTTCATCCAGCGTGCTTTAAAACGGCACCAAAACGAGATTGTTGTCCCGTCAACAAGGACTGTACAGCGGCCTCGCAGACTGCAACCAGTCTGAGGGGATTCACAGTTTTCGTCTTTGTTTTGAGCCATAGACATTCAAATTATGTTTTGTTATTATTGCATCTGAAAAACTCTGACACTACTTTTTCCATATCTTGAGCCAATGCATCTCAATACATTGTGTGTGTTTTATAAACATGAATTAATCACATTATACATTCCTACTAGAGAAACAGCCTTTGTCAGTATTAATCCAGCATTAACAACTAAAAGAGAGCGGTGGTAACCACTAAAGTGAGATGTGTATAACACTCAACAGTATTAGTTTTAACTCCAAGCACAGTGCCATTATTAAGATTATTAACAGTCAGTTATCAAATGGTATAATATAGTTTAGATAGTTAGTTTAAATAGTTGAAAATATTTTAAAGGCTTTTTTTTAACAATTTAAAGAGACTTATTTTTTACATTTCAAGATTTTGACTGGTCAAATAAAATGTAAGGACCACATCCTGTTAAACTTCATTGAACATGGTTTCATTGCATTTAAAACACATGAGTTAAGAGTAATTATCAATGAGGTTGCTGTTTTCATTGCACTATACAATTTGTAATTTATTTATTTTTCAGGCTTTTATAAATGAAATGTCTTTCAGTGCATTGATTTTATTGTAATGAGTTATTTAGTTGTTTTAATGTGTATTGTGCTCTTCCACAGATTGTGTTCATGTTCATAATCAATCCTTTGCAACCGTGTGTATTTGTTTCTAACTTAATCACGCTTGTGTTTTAATGCCAATGATTAAGTCTGTCTTCATTATTGTTTTTCTGACTAAAGAAATAGATTAATTTGAAGGTTGGAAAGCATAAAATGACACCCCAATAAAACTCAAGGATGTTTGATCCTGTGTCCTTGAGCCTGTTAAGCAAATAGATAAGGTACTTTATAGAGCAGCGCATGCTCACTGCTGCTTTATTTGGTTAAATTCATTTCAGTGGAAATGATACAGTGACCTGTAGACAACAATAATAATGTGTAGATGTTACACATTCTCAAGTTTAATTACTGACTGAACTCGGCCTAATGGATCTCAAGCAGCTACTGCTGCTAATGTAGTTAGGCCTGTAAAGAGCTTTTCTTTTTTTTTTGTTCTATAACAATAAATATGTAAGAAACTATAAATATGTGATTCTTTATTTTGAACACTGGCGCATTGGGATTTGTAACATGACAGAAGTTTAGATGTCTTACTTGACAGTGAAACAGCTCTGCAGAGGACTGACTGTTACAGTTTATCGTAATCAGTGTGGATTTGTCCAGATAGTGTTTTATATGACACATGATTCTGCCTGTGAAATGTGGGATCCTCAAAATCTTCAAATGTGGGTTATATCTGTAGTCAGGGGTCAAAAACATAACTCTTGAAATATGAAACTGCCAGCAAATAAATGCACTTGATTTTACTGAAACAGCAACTATGTGTTTTTTTGGTGCATGATTCTTTGATTTCTTGGACAGTTAATTCTGTGACAAAAAAAAAAAAGAAAGAAAAAAATTGTAGCTCCTCCCCCACGCAGAACCAGAGTTTATAAATAGAAGCGACCGCCGCTCGTGGGGTGAGATCGGGCGCAGTGAGCTGTGAAGGCACCAGAATGTCGATTCCCGTCAGCACAGTGGACGCAGCGGCTGAGTCTGAGGCGGGCTACCTCGTCTCAGCTGCAGCACAACGGATGGCCGCTGAACTAGCGACATCTTTGTTCGAGCCGGCGGGACTTCGCATGTACTTCACGTCTCGAAAACGTGTAATGTTACGGATATTTGTCTCCCCTGAGAACCGCCGCCTTATCGTGGTGGAGGAGTTTGAGTGGCTCAGTGACCCTGAGCCACTAAGAGCGGATCAAACACAAAAATAACATTATCATTTTGTTTACAAAAAACTTTCATTTATTTTATTTTGATCTGATGCATGTTACTAACGTTTGTTTATTAAGTGCAAAGGACGAGTTTTAAAAAGTAACATTTTAGTGAAGACGCATGTTTGGGGGAAGAAGTACGTAAACAGATGTTTTGATATAGGTTGTTTAATTCATCAGGACTTTTGTTTTTAATTTTAAACAATCAAAAGGTTCTTCAAGGAAGTACAGTGAGTAAACTGTCATTTATTCCTTTAAAATATATACTTAAAATACATTAAATCTCAACATTTTAGTTAAAATACACTTGAGTAAATGTGCATACATTCCCCTGCTGTTTATAAACTTGACAAGTTGCTGTATGGCCAATAACTGAATTACTCCACATAGTTATTAAAGTGAGAGCAGTCTCATGTGCAGCCTGATGATGATGATGATGATGATGATGATGATTTTCAGTGTGCTACACTACAATCACATGGAGACGTTTCCTCTGTTTTCAGTTTTTACCTTATAACGCTAAAAGACAGAGGGTGCCGAGGAGCAGTGACGCCTGCGAAAAACATCAATGCAATTAAAAGTAATTGTGCAGTGCAAGTCAAGTACTTGTGTACAATTCTGAGATACTTGCTTACCAAACTACTAAATGTGTTACTTCTAAATACACTACAATTGTTTGACAGCTGCTACATTAGAAATTAAGAATTTATCAACAAAACATACGAATAGTTTAAAAAAAACTTTGTTTGTTTCCAAGGACGAACGATTGAAAGTCAGCGCTCAGCTTCAATCGCTGATGTTAAAAGCCACAAACCAAGCCAGAAATCTTGGTGTAGTTATGGATTCAGACCGTAACATGAACAGCCATATCAAGACAATTACAAAAGCAGCCTACTACCACCTGAAGAATATATCAAGGATTAGAGGACTTCTGTCTCAACAGGATTTGGAGAAACTTGTCCACGCGGTTGTCTTCATAAGACTCCACTACTGTAACGTTGTGTTCACAGGTCTCTGCAAAAAGTCTATCAGAAAGCTGCAGCTCGAGTCCTCACTAAGACCAGGAAAGTGGATCACATCGCTCCAGTTCTGAGGTCTTTGCACTGCCTTCCCGTCCAACAAAGAATTGACTTTAAAATCCTGCTGCTGGTTTATAAAGCACTGAATGGTTTAGGGCCTAAATACATTTGGAATCGGTTTTAATGAATGACCTTAATTGTTTTTAAACCTTTTTTCTTTTGCATTATGTTATGAAGCTTTTAATGGTTTCATGTGACGCACTTTGAATTGCCTTGTGGTTGAAATTGATTATTTCAAGAGATAGTTGTAACACAAGTAAAATGCTGGCATGTTCAGTCAAGAACGTTATGCTTCTGGTGCAGGATGACCAAACACAATTAGGCAGCAAGCCAGTAAAAGGTGAATGACCTCAGTGCTATTCACCTCTCACTCGTACTTTACTTAATAAGTAAACCTTCTCAACCTGTAATAGCTTCCTTATAAACGTTTTTGTTTTTATTATCATTCGCAATCCTTCTATTTTCAAAATGTGTCCAGTTTCGTGTCCCACTTTGATTTTTAATAGATAGCAAACATACATTTTTCCTTCAATCTAGAGGACCATTTATACAACAATGAATGCCAAATTATTTTTGCCTCTCCGACTGACATTTAATGATTATTTGTATGGGAAAAGCAGATCTTTCAAAAACATGTAATACAAATTTGAATACCTTATTTCCCAATATGTGCTCTGCCTCCATCAGAGTGATGCTCCCATATAATCATTCTACATAGTTCAGTAGTCTTAAGTAGTAGAATTGGGGAGAGAACTGACACAATAATAACAAACTAATGTAAAGAATGTAATGTAAAGTATTGAACCTGAAACATAATTATAATTGACATACAGCTTGAAGGAAATTCCTTGATCTTTTTTATGTCCTATATTTACCAGGAAGGAAACAACACACCCTGTCAAAGTGCATGTATCCTCACACACTCAATGTGTCACCCTTTTAACTAAAACGTTGACCTTTGTTTTTATTTTAACTACTGGGACTTAAGTCTGTGAATGAATGAGTGACGGTAAATGACTCAGTTTTCTCATAAACCTGGAAGGAGTCATTCCACCTTCACTCCTCCAAAGTCACCTCTCGGGTAAAGTACGCTCGCTGTTGAGCCTGCGACTGGAATCAGACACAGCAAAGTGAAGGGAGACCAATCCTTGTAGTAGATCTTGTAATCTCCCAACTGTCTACGTCATTTCTACAAGGAGAGTAAACGGAGTTCAATTGAGAGACATTTCTGTTTAAACGTCAGGGAATTTCTCAAGAGGAATATCTGCTTGCGATGGAGGAGCTCCTCAACAGCACCGTTGATCCGGCTTGTTTGCAAGAGCCCCCGCTGGCCGTGGACGTGATAAAGCGTAAGTGACCCACGTTACCACATTCTGCTGGCTGATAATGTTTCCTTATCAACCAGTCTGAGCTAATGACATTAACAGCTCACTCGACATTGTCATGCATGCAGCTGTGTGTCTTGAATGAAGCACATGATATTGAGTTATTCTTCTTTTATCTGCTTCCGTTTAAAATATAACACCATCATATTCAACCCAAGCAAAATCCGTTTGGGGCTACTTATACATGTATACTGTATGTCTTGTACTATGAAATAATGCCCCTCTCTCCCCTGCTCTCCATTCAAACCAGAGCTAGATGTGTTTGGGTGGTGCCTGTACTCCGTGCTCACCTTGATGTCCTGCGTCTCCCTGCTGCTGTACTTGGATCAGTGCGCCTATATTTATAAAAAACTGTCCTACCCCAAGAAGACGACCCTCATCTGGATAAGTGGTGCAGCACCAGTAAGCATTCGGGCCTGTTTTGACATATCAGTAAACCTGCTAATTCTAATAATCAATCTGATAGCAACCACTTTATTTGTGAAATAAGTGTCAAGTTAGCCCTTTGAAAAACAAGATGAGATCTAAATTCATGCACATGATGTATTGCTCTGTTTCAGGTCATTGCCACCATGTCTTGTTTTGGGATGTGGATCCCGAGGGCCGTCATGTTCACTGACATGACGTCTAACTGGTATGCTTTCTCTCAACTGCAACTAAATTAGTACACAGGGGAAAGTATTTTCACTTACAGTAGAGTCTTCCTTTTCATTGATATTTCTAAATATATGAATATGTAATTTCTGATGTTCACTCTTATCTGTACTTGTTTCCTTTTCTGACTGTCAAGGTCTTTTTCAAGTCTGTTATCTAATAGATGTGATCGGTATCCAACCAGCGTGTCCTCGACTCTCGATCAGGGTTTTCCACCTGCAGTGATAGATGTGCTTTATGATGTGTGCACAGTGCAGTACAGCATGATACAGCTGGGTCCATTAACAAGGGCAGTTTTTGATTTGTCCTCTCGTGTCAAACAGTTTGTGCCAGTTTGTGTTTTTATGTAATGAATAAATAAATAAAAGATGCAATTTGTGTTTTGGCTCCCTTGCTGAAAAAGCTTTGGTATAACATCACACACTGAAAGTACAGCTCAGTACTCCATGAGTGCTTGTTCAGTAATAAGCCTGAATCTCTTCTCCTTCTCTGTGTAGTTATTTTGCAGTCGTGGTGTATAAGGTCTTGGTTCTGATTATCGAAGAGTTCGGGGGCAGCAATGCTTTCCTGAAACGGTTTTCCGGTAAACCATTTATAATCCGCACAGGACCGTGCTGCTGCTACTGCCTCTGTTTACCCCGGGTGCCCATGTCACGGTATTTATACCTGTTTATGTCAATACAGTCTGTGTGTCACTGCTCTGCTTCTAATACCTGAAGCCTCTGTGGTTTACTATAGCTATTTAATCCTGCTCTTATTTACATGCATGATACTCTTTACATGAATGATACTCTTTCTATATTGAATGTACACTGTCTTATGATTGTGTACATTTCTTATCTTTCAGGCGGTTGTTGTTCTTCCTGAAGTTGGGTGTTCTTCAGTATGCGATCCTAAAGACGATACTCTCTATCCTCTCCATAGTGTTGTGGACAAACGGCAACTTTGATGTCGCTGATGTAAGTGTTTAAAAAATCTGATTGCACTGGAAATTAAATTAACATTACAATTGAAATATATTCTTCTTTTTCAGCTAGAGATCACTGGTACAGCCATTTGGATTAACCCATTCATTGGCGTTCTCACGATCATCTCCCTCTGGCCCGTTGCCATCATCTTCATGAACACCAACAGCTTTCTACGCGACCTCAACATTGTACCCAAATATGCCCTATACCAGGTGAGTCAATACAACCATCACGTTGCAATCCCAAAAGACAATTCAGCTTTTCTTCCTTTTGAAACTATTAGTACACATTTCTCAGGAATGGTGCCTTCTAGTGTGTTCCTCCTCTTCAACGAAGAGAACGAGTACACTGAAAGGGCAACAGGGTTTGTCCCTGGTGGGACGTGGAGTTCCAACACCAATCCCATTGGCTGTAGTTGCATTTGTTTTGTTTGTACGTATATGTACTGATACTGCATCTTGAACTGCATGTACAGCATGAAACTGATCAAGTATTGGTTTTCTCCTTAGCTAATACTTGTCCTGAGTCAGCTGCAGACATCAATCATTAACATCCTGGCCCTGGATGGGACCATCGCCTGTGCCCCTCCCTTCTCTTCTCAAGCCCGCGGCTCCAGTAAGCAACATCCCTGAAATGTCCGCTGCCCGAGTGTGAGGTGAAATGATCTGCAACCCTGATATTCTCTCTCTCTCTCTCTCTCAGTGCTAAGTCAGCAGATGATGATCGTAGAGATGTTCATCATCACTGTGGTTAATCAGCGTTTGTACCGTCGAACATATGACAAACTTCCAACTGAGGCTCATGACAACGACAAGAACGCTGAAGTCGCCCTGAAGACGACTCTGGTGGAGCATGACGTCTAAAAGAGAAGACAGTGATGAAGGAGTGAAAGTCAACCCTGCTCTTTGATGAGATCATCAAACGGCCATGTTACCTCATTCTGCAAAACCTTTTCATTTATACCTTTCACACAGCACTCACCAACTTTAGTCAATATCTGTATTGAGTTGGTTCCCCCAGATTACTACTTTGAGCCCCAGAAAAGATGCCCACAGTGAGCCGTGTGGGTTTTCCAGAGTAAATAGTAAATATGACATTGATTCTGGAAACAGATGTGGGCTGTTGAATTGTTTACATGTTTTCCAATGTTTTGAGCATCAAAAATTAAATGTCATTAACTTCAGACTTTGGAACTGGAAAAGAGGAGCTGAGACTTACAACTAAATAACTAAATAATACATATATATATCTTATTCTGGAACAAAACGTATTTGTGCGCGGTAGAACAACATTTTTACTTTAACCTCGAGAACAATAAAAAAATAAGAACTAACTAATAATAACTTCCACCATCCCACATGGAAGAAATTACCACCATTTCTGCTTTATACTTGTTGTGGAAATCCCACAAACGTCGGAACATCTAATGCCCTTGTGTTTGGGTTCATAACATTAATATCATATATATATATATATATATATATATCATCACCCGTAGGCTCACACAGCTCGGTAACTTTCACAGACTACGTCTAGATAAAAGGATGAAAATCCTCTTTATTCGCATCCATTCGTCTGTGCATTGATTTTCATGAAATCTACTCGCAACGCAGCATCAGTGCTGGGAAAATGTATCGGCTCATTTTAAGTGCCTCATTCTTTAAATGTGCCTGCTGGCAGTCGGCGTAATGGCATGCATCATCCAATGAGATCTAAAATAACTATCTCAACTCTTTCAGAACAAGTAGATAATATATATGTGTATATTCATGTATGTGGAGATGACCATATAGAACTTTTATTGCATTTACACGGACATGGCCAGGGAACGTAATCATCCACACACATCCATGAGTTTCACCAAAACCACGGCATACAGCGGTTTTCCCGATGTTCTGCATCGCCGACACTGTAGAACAGGGCTATTCAACTAACATTTAAAGAGGTCCAGTTAGAGAAATGTCCTTGAAGCAAAGGTCCAAAAGATCATAATGTCTAACTATTTAGTGTGATATATATTTAAGTAGCCTGGTAGTTGTATCAACATCTGCATGTAATCAATACCTGTCAAATCAAATGAGTTCAGTACGATAGAATATTTATTATCACGTAACATAGAACTGGTTATATGTGTGACTGCAGATATGTATAATGTTCTGTCATGAACTAAATAAAAGTAGTGCTGCATTTTAAAATAACATAAATACAAAGTGAAAATTGTGCATGTTCAAATAAAGTGCTTAACTTCAGAAAAGTAAAATAAAGGGAGGAAAAGCTTAAATTTCCACGTTTGTTTCACAGTCTCAACCAATTTCACAGATAATAAATCTCAACACATCTTAACAATTTAACAGTTTTAGAGCATCACTCTTATATCCCATTCCCCCACTTTTTTGCTCAGTGGGAGAATTGAGCTCTAGCTTGTCCTGACAGGATTTTAAACCTGGGCTTGAATGGAGTCAATGCCATTCTCATGCAATTGTGGAGGTGATCATTGGTGAGCCTGGAACAATATTTATTTTTGATGATGTTTATTGTGGAGAAAGCTGCCTCACAGTTGTAGGTGGAAAACAAGTGTGCACAGTCTCTCTGCAGGTCTTCCTTGAACAACTCAAGTTTCTTTTGAAAGGAGCGGACAGCTGTCATCAGTTCACAAATTGAATTGTCCTTGCCCTGTAGCCTCAAATTCAGTTCATTCAGATGTGAAGTGATATCAATCAAAAATCCATCGGTTTCTCATTTTCTAAAAAGAGAGAAAACGGTGTTGCCTTCTGATGTCTTAGCTCTGCCAAAAAAGATGCTACTTCCCTCCTGATGGACCAAAAGCGCCCCCTCCCTTTGCTGAGACATCTCACATTATTGTGCAGCAAAAGATCATCAGCATTGGTATCAACTTCTCTGAGGAATTCCCTCAGCATGCGATGCTGTACTGTAAAATGTAATAAGTTGACTTTACTTAAAAAACGTGAGGAAACCGATTGCCTCAACATTTCTAAGTAAAGCAGCTCAATAATTTTAAGTTCTTAAAACTGAAAAAAACTGAGTTTAGGCAACTCATGTAATTGCAGTAAACATTAGTATAGTTAAATCAAAATTATTAATTAGTGTAACTTTAAAATGTAAATTCAGACAACTTAAAGATATGAGTGAAGTTAACTTAAAATCTTTAATTATGTTGACAATAAATAGTCAGTTCAGATAACTTAAAGATCCAAGTTATATTAAGTAAGCAGTACTAATAAGAAAGAGTTATCTTTACTAGTCCAAGCCTCCACATTACTAGGAAATAATGAGGAAACCGATTGCCTTAAAATTCTCAAGTAAGCTGAACTATTATTCTCAAGTAAGCTGAACTACAACTACTAAAAGCTGTTGAAACAAAGATAGAGAACAGTTATAATGGAAGACAACATTTATTTATAAGAAAAACAAATGTATTCTTGAGTTTTTGTCCTCACACATTTTCTTAAGATCAAACAACGTGCTTAAAATGCTTGACGTGTTGCCAGATTCAGTTTTGGAACAGACTATGACTATGATAAACACAGTTTTGGCATTAGCAAAATTCCACGACAGAAAACCCAGCATGTCACATACCATGCACAGATGGACAGAAGCAATATATGTCATGTGTACAGATAAACAGCATTACAGAGTTACAAAACATTCAATGAATATGACAGAATGTATGAACGGACCTCCACAATCCATATTGTAATAAGTCCGAAGAGTAGGCACATGGCATGTGGAAGACGGTCATGGTCACCAATCACTACTGTTCCGTCCTAAACGATGGCAGTAGCTGTACTCCAGGTGCAGCGAGTGAGGAGAGGCCACAGTGTCTTCAGCATTCACTGTCAGGATCCCCATGGAGGTGTGGGACACATGTCCAGAAGGTCACCGGAGTCCTAACAACAGTATCAGCATAAAAAACACAATTAAATGTCACTTTGCATTTCTATGGTAGAACACAATGGTTATATTTGTGTCTCACAGCAAAACAAGACTCCACAAAATCAACCAATCGAAGAATTGAAGAGACACAGACACTAAGACAAAGCTACATTCTGATATTATTAGATAATCAAGTAAAAGAAGATGCTCCTCCAGACTGAGTGCTTTGAGTCATTCATTCATCATATAATTCACTGAATGGCTGCAAAAGCTAATAAAGAATATGGATTCTCACAAGGACTGGGGTATTTACATACAAGGATGATATTTGAATGGAACAACAATAATAGCACAAATGTAAATACAACATAATGTAGAAGAGCCTGAGAACAACAGGTTGATGCAGTGGCATCAAACACTAAGTGAAATAGAAATGGCAGCTCGTTAGCCCTGATCAGGATCCTTTGCTGTGTTTCCGTAAGGTCAAGTCGCAGCTTCACGCCATCCAAAACTCAAATACAGGTGGCTGATCAGGTTTGCGGCCTACTGTTTTCAGCTGTCACACCTGCATCATATTGGCACTCTACTCCTGAACCTCCTGTTGCAGTAGAGCGAGCATATTGCCCAAAAGCATAGGCAACAAAGAAATGGTGATACGGGAAAATCGTTTTGTTTTTTTTGTAACAGGAGATATTAGTAGAACCCCTCTACTATCATGCAGACATGTGAACGTGTACAGATACCCGTTTGACTGTGATATGAGTTTTTTTATTTTATTCTTGAAGGCATTTGAGTTTTGAATGGGGCGACTTGAGAGCTGCAACTGGACCCGACTGGAAAGACATGAGATACCACCAAAAAGGGCCCCAATCAGGGATACGTGATCAGTGAATCAAGAGAGATAGATTGGGCAGTTAAATAATGTTGAGTAAAGTCTACTTACGAAGCCTGTCTTGAAGAAGTGTGCATTCTCATCTCCAAGGATGACAGGAAGGCCACGGAGGACTGCTGTTCGCTTCCCAATCACATCTGTACTCAAACAAATATCTCACACACACACACACACACACACACACACACACACACACACACACAGTGTTAAAGGACAATCAATTGACAGCTCTGCATGCAATGGCACTACTTTAGTAACCACATAAAGAAAAATTACTTTGCTTGAGAAACTTACCCCTGGTGTGACTTGTGCAGATATTCATTAAGTTTCTGGCTGACACTTTGCTCCTTGGACTTGGACATCTCCAGGAAGCGAGGAGGAGTGCATTTGTCGAGTTCTTTGAAGAACTCTGCTTGCAGATTTTTGCTTGATAAACAACAGAACTCAGCCAGAATCTAAAGGAAAGAGTATGATAATTTAAGATTTAGTTACATTACCTAAACAATACAAAACGTAGAGTACCGCTTGCTGTTGGGACACGGTGCCACTCGCTGTGGCCGAGAGGTCCGCCGTCATACGGTTGTTGTTGAATTACTCCTCGTTCAATTTAACCTAACATTACATTTCATCTTCATTCAATGACAGTAACGTTGCGTGACTCACGTAATGGTGCGTTCAGGGAACACGAATGACACGGTTATTAATACTGTCTGCCATTAAAAAAATGCTTAACGTGATGTTATGTTAAGTACGTTACTTTTAAATTGGTAAACGGATAAACTTGTTTAGAATTTTGACTCATTTCCCGACGAGGTCCCTTCCACCATTAGCCCATGTAGCTACACGACAATAAAAAAAAAGACATGCGTACCGAAATCAAGAGTGGCCCTGAAAGATTGACAATCATCATTGCACCCGCTAATAAGCACGCTAAGTTTGCTGAAACAAGTTGTGGTTATATTTACACTAAAGCTCTTCTGGGGTTACACACGGTGGACTTGACGGGCTAGCTAGCTTAAACGCTAGCTAACGTTAGCTTTCGAAATAGAAGCAAAGTTAACATCCAACCAATAATTAACATATGAAGAATGTGGCGAAGAGACGACGTTTGTTAAATAGATGAACGGCAGCGTTTTATTATCAAGCGGAAACTTGCCTTAAAATAACTTGACACAGCGCTGCCGAGTGCGGCCGAGTTTCTCCGAGCTTTGCAAATGGGTCCTCCGCACTCGTTTTTTTAAGTAAAGGTTACTTAAGATGATAAGTTTAATAACTTTACTCACCAGAAAGTGTTCTTTACCAAGTTTCTTTAAGTATGGTCAACAAATTAAGCAGACATGAGTTAAGCTCACTATTTTTTTTAAGTAAGGTCAGCAATTACATTTTACAGTGTGGGTGGAAGAGGATGCCCTGAGAAAATTGATCATTTTCATCATTGTATTCATCACCTCAGCATGCTCATCTGACAGGGAGGCACAAGGACATATTGATGAATGATGCAATGGTAAGCTATGAGCTCTGGATTGTTCTCTTTCAGTCTTGCTACAGCTCCTTTCTCTCTCCCTATCATATCAGGGGCTCCATCTGTGGCTATTGAAACCACTTGTTTTGGCTCTATCCCTCTCTTCCTTAACATCTCCTTAATGGCCAGGTAGATATCTTCATCATCTTGTACTGGTCTGAAGGGGAGTGACACTTAACAGGGCTTCACAGAATGCTTTCTGGTCTGTGTTGAAAAATATGACGTACACTAACAGCTGAGCATTGTCACAGATGTCAGTGGACTCATCCAGCTAAGCCTACACATGGTGCCTTTTGCATGGCTTCATTTAGTTGGGTTAGCATGTCCTGAGTTAATATTTCACTTCTCTTTGTGGCAGATGATGCTGACATGGGTATTTGCTTCATCTTATCACAAGCTCTTGTTTTGGTTTTCCGTCAAGTAGTGTTTCAGTGACGACAAGCATGCATTCTTTGACAAGCCCTCCATCAGTAAATGGCTTTTTGTGTTGACCCAAAATCCAAGCAACTCTGAGGGAACACTCATGAGCACGTTGTTGGGCAGTGCATGTGTGGCTCGGGATCCTGGTGGACTGTTCATATTGGGCAGTGAGACAACTTATTTTGTGATCTCACTTCAGATTTGAGTGGGTATGTTTGTTCAAAACTTTTATGTTTTTTCTCATAATGGCGTTTCACATTGGCACTTTTAATAAGTGCCACGGTTTCTGAACATTTAAGACATACTGGTTTTGTATGAACAGAAATGAGTCTGTCCATTCCGGATTAAATGCTCTATTTTCGCTGTCCACTTTTTTTTGGAGAGCGCCATTTGTTCCTTACGTTTCGCTCCCTTTCGCTGTTTCACTCGACTTTTTCTCAACTTTCTCCGGCGCCGTCGTCTGTTTCTCTCCCTTTGTTTTCTACATGTATCGCTATCTTTCTTTTTCTTTCTACCGTCTTTTCGTGTGTAACCTGCCTCTAACTTTCTCTTCTGTCTGCGCTGTCTGTCGAGAGACGTCATGTTTACCAGCGAGAATGCAAAGATTTGATTGGCTCAGTGGTATCACGTGGGATGGCTTAACTCTCATGCAATTGGTCTGTGCGTTTCCTCATCCACTAAACTTTTTGGTCCGGACCCGGACCGCGGTCCGCCAGTTAGTGACCTATGCGCTACAGCTACCACCGGAAGTCTCCGAACTGGCCAAATATTAATAGAGTGGTCATTTACAGTAATATTGAAAAACTTTATTGATAATGTGTCAAAAGTCAGTCAATCAATTTATACATAAATGTATGTCACGTGGGAGGAGCCAGGCCAATGCGATTTAAACCTAATTAGCATGAGGAATGCTGCAACGTTCCAATGCTATCACGTCACCATAGAAATGTGATGTCATTGTGTGTGTGATCAAAGCCACTGATATCTCTCTATATATAACCCTTCAACAAACAACCAATTTCACCTTCCAGACTTCCCAGGATCATTACTTTTTTTATTAAGCAACACATTTAACCTTTTTTTGTCATGTTGAGAAGAAGTCTTCGCCTGCTGCGAGCAGGCTATTACAATGCGGATGGAAGTCCAACAGTTTCCTATAAGGAGAGATTGTTCAAGTAAGTTTGTTATATGTTGTGTGGTTAGCATTCTATAAATCTTCACATGAATGAGTCTTTTCTAAAATATGTCAATCTTTTAGGGTTTTTAAGAGACGAAAACAGAACAAAATACCTCCAGTTCACCAGGAGGAAATGAATTATGAGTTGATGGACAACCAAGAACAACTGGAGAGGTTTACTAAAACCGAAGAATCAACACATTTCAACTCCATCTACAGGACAGACGTTATAGTTGCATCCAACACCAAAAGACGTGTTTTAACTACAGTCAAGGAACAGTGTATTACAACTACAGACTGTTCCAGCACTGATAGGCAACGAGAAATGACGTATAATGAACTCTCGGTGATCAAAATAACTGACAGGACAACAGTTGTTGAGCCAAGACGTAGCAACACTCTTGGCAATATATTGAAATGTTTCCTCGTCTTGTTTCTTCTGGTGTTTGGTAAGTGATATTATTAACACAATTATTTCGAGTATACATTTTATTTTTTACTTTAGTCCTTACATTAAACATTTCTGAACTTTGTGTCCCTCAGGATTCACACTGTATACACAATACCCATAGACGGTCCAGCAGGAGGTGCAGAAAGAGTGGATAAACATGTTTAATCCCCTGGTAGGCATGATGCCAAACTATTTTAAATGGCACGGGTGAGTCATCTTCATCATCTTTATAACCATTCAACAACACAGATGCCAGGAGCATCTGAAATTCAAACAAAATGGCAAATGGGGATGCATGGATAACTCCTACCTTGATAGTTTCAGGGTTCAAGGTAAGTATAGAAGGTCAATCAATTGTTTCCCTGGCGGAAATCTCACCCGGTCACTCCGGGGAGGTAACAACCTGATCGGCACCATGGAGCGTCTGGCTAAACTCCAGCAACCATCCACACACGTCTTAGGGCCAAATATCCTTAAACTCCTGCCGTAACAGCATTCCCTGCGGCCGGCTCTTGGTGCCAGCGGCCGCAGGGAATGCTGTTGCGCGCTCGTCATTCAAGGTAAAGACATTAATCAGCACGTCGCACCCAGATCTTCTCCTTGATCATATAAATATGGGCAGACTGTGGCCAGGAGCCTAACAAAAAACAGACTGTGGCCAGGAGCCTAAAAAAAAAACAGACTTTGGCCAGGAGCCTAAAAAAAAAACAGACTTTGGCCAGGAGCCTAAAAAAAACAAACAGACTGTGGCTAGGAGCCTAAAAAACAAACAGACTTTGGCCAGGAGCCTAAAAAAAACAAACAGACTGTGGCCAGGAGCCTAAAAAAAAAACAGACTTTGGCCAGGAGCCTAAAAAAAACAAACAGACTGTGGCCAGGAGCCTATAGTCGCTGTCCAAACCGTAACCTTGTTCAATCTCTCGACGGGATTACTGTAAATTAAATAATAGCGAAGGGCCTCAAATAATTTCTACTTAAAAAAGGCATCTACAAGGCTGGTCCCGGATCAGGGATAAGAGTCACACAGCTGGAAAAAATGTAATCCCTGTGGTCGCCAGGTAAAAAACAAACAGATTAGTCATTTAGCTGACGCTTTTATCCAAGCAAATTACAATAAGTGCATTAAACCACGAGTACAACTCAGAACAACAAGAATCAAGCCCCGCACGCTCCGCATTAATTTCACTCCAAGCGTTCGTCATTCAAGGTAAAGACATTAATCAGCACGTCGCACCCGGATCTTCTCCTTGATCATATAAATATGGGCAGACTTTGGCCAGGAGCCTAAAAATAAAACAGACTTTGGCCAGGAGCCTAAAAAAAAAACAGACTGTGGCCAGGAGCCTAGTCGCTGTCCAAACCGTAACATCGTTCAATCTCTCGACAGGATTACTGTAAATTAAATAATAGCGAAGGGCCTCAAATAATCTCTGCTATAAAAAGGCATCTACAAGGCTGGTCCCGGATCAGGGATACTAGAGTAATGTAATCCCTGTAGTCCCCAGGTAAAAAAAACCAAAAACACTGATAGCACTTCAGTGGCACTTACTTACTGTAATTTGGCTCTCTTAAAGAAACGTTACTTCTTGATTCTTGTCGTTCTGAGTTTGTCATATAAATGTGGTCAGACTGCCCCCAGTAGCCTAGGCGCTGCCCAAACCGTAACATTGTTCAATCTCTGGCATTTCCCTGTTTGACGACCCTCTCGGCCACTGGTCATCAGGAGAGAGAAAACACCTGAGGTATTCAGCAGCACTGGCAACACATGGGCCTTGTGTTGCCAGTGCTGCATTTAAAAGGCCCTCTGGTCTCAGGAGCTGTCTGTAGGAGAGTATGGTTTCAGGGGGTGCTTTTGACTCTGTCAGTCAGTCAGTCAGTCAGTCAGTCAGTCAGTCAGTTAGTCAGTTAGTCAGTTAGTTAGTCAGTCAGTTAGTTAGTCAGTTAGTTAGTTAGTCAGTTAGTTAGTTAGTTAGTCAGTTAGTCAGTTAGTTAGTCAGTTAGTTAGTTAGTCAGTTAGTTAGTTAGTTAGTTAGTTAGTCAGTTAGTTAGTTAGTTAGTCAGTTAGTTAGTTAGTCAGTTAGTTAGTTAGTTAGTTAGTTAGTTTGCATGTAAGTAGAAGAGCGTGTGTGTTAGTTTTGCAAGTTTGTATTTGTTTGAGATGGACAATGTACATTAATGAACACTTTAAATTAAAATGTAAATGCACCCAATTACAGCCGCAAGGCTCATTTCCATTGCCTGTCCCCCTGCCAGAATGTACAGGCTAAGTGTCCTAGAGGAAAAGCTGCCAATACACAACATTAATAGTAACAGTAATACAAAGTTAACAATAAATAAAAAAAGAAGCCCATATATATATATATAAGAAACAACAGAAAATTAAATCTGCACGTCGCGGGTACTGGCAGGTTTTGCTTTACCTCCCATGTAGCCTCAAAAAGCAAAATGCACTGGTAATGGTACTCCTGGTTTACTGGGATGGGGTTTGATTCCCTGCAGTGTCCTGCTACTTGTTTGGCATAAATAAACATGGAAGGCCATAATATTTTCCTTGTCACTGTTTCTGAAAATAACCTGTACATAGATGTATTTACAATAATTCAGATGGCCATAACATATGTATGAGATAACATTTTCTGACTGTTGTGCCCACATCTTTACAGATTGACTCCATTGTTTTTACAAATCAAGCATTACGTTATGGTTGGACCACAAAAAGCTACCTGTCACTTATCAGGAAAAAGTCACACAGTTTGGGGTGTGTGTGAAGCAGGAGCACCCTGACCCGGGACAGAAAGCTTTGGAGCAGCTTCTACCGTTTGCCTCCACATATCTGTACTTATCTGTAATACTCCTTATTATCAGGCTGCTCTAATAAATCTCTTAAGTCCCTCCAGTTGATCCAGAATGCTGCACCTCGTGTACTCACAAAAACTAAGAAAAGAGATCACATTACTTCTGTATTAGCTGTTCTGCACTGGCTCCCTGTAAAATCAAGAATCACATTTAAAATTCTTCTCCTCACCTACAAAGCCTTGATTGTTGATGCACCATCATATCTTAAGGAGCTTGTAGTACCATATTGCCCCACTAGAGAGCTGCGCTCACTAAATGCAGGGCTACTCGTGGTTCCTAGAGTCCTAAAAAGTAGGATGGGAGCCAGAGCCTTCAGTTATCAAGCTGATCTTTTATGGAACCATTTTCCACTTTCAGTCCGGGAGGCAGACACAGTCACATCATTTAAGAACAGACTTAAGACTTTCCTCTTTAATAGTGCTTATAGTTAGGGCTGAATCAGGTTTGCCCTGGTCAAGCTCCTTGATATGCTGCTATAGGCTTGTAGGCTGCTGGGGGATGTTTTAGGATACACTGAGCAGCTATCTCCTCTTCTCTCTCTCCTTATGGATGAATTTACGTCTCTCCATTGCACCTTATTAACTCTGCTTCCTCCCCGGAGTCTTTGTGACTTCACGTCTCATAGGGTCCATTGGACCTGGCTGTGTCTGATGCCTCTTGCCTGGTGAGCCGGCCTCCTGCCTTGGCCCTGCTGATGCGCCCCACCCCCCCTCCTCTCTACCTCCTTATGTTTCATGGAGGTCCATTCATACATTGTCATATTGATGTAATGTGTTTATGTAACTCTGTAATGCTGTTCATTCTGTACACATGACATCTATTGCTTCTGTCCATCCGGGGAGAGGGATCCTCCTCGGTTGCTCTCCTGAAGGTTTCTTCCCTTTTTTCCCTGTGAAAGGTTATTTTTGGGGAGTTTTTCCTGATCCGATGTGAGGTCCTGGGACAGGGATTTCGTATGTGTACAGATTGTAAAGCCCTCTGAGGCAAATTTGTGATATTGAGCTATACAAAATAAACGGAATTGAATTGAATATCTGTGAGGCCTCCTTCTCTGCAATGACTGTGATCAAAACGAAGCAAAGAAACAGACTGTGCCTGGAGAAGAGCTTGATCACAGCAGTGAGAACCACTGGACTAAAGCATGGAACATTTTTAACATAAGAATCACACAAAAATCAAAATGGCTGACTTCCGGTAACGTTTAGAGCATGGTCCCAAGAGACTTTCATGCTTAGCTTTCGTGCTAAGTTAAGTTACGTTTCGAGCATGTTACATTGGCTTATTCGGTCACGGTGAAGGATCAAACTTCGCCGATGCTCCGACTCGCCGCACTTCAATGAATCCATACAATCTTCACAGTGAAGCATTATCAAGGTATTACGTCTATTCTGACACATTCTGAGAGGGATCTGATTAATCTGTGAGGAGAAGGGTATAAAAGTAGAAAACATGTAACTTAATGTTGCTACTAGGTGGCGCTATGACTAGAATTCAAAATTATCATATGGATCGGACGCAGAGTTTAGGAGAAAATCGAAAAAACGTGTTTTTTACTAAATTCAAAATGGCGGAAAATCTGATAGGCGCATTTTATAACCACCGATTACTTTTTTGTAGAGCAGGTCCTAGTGGACATGTGTACCAAATTTCAAGTCAATCAGTCATTGTTAGCAAAAACCGTGGGCTTTCTGCCTCATAGCACTATAGAGACATTTCAGTATATCAAAATGCGAGTTCGCCATAATGTCGTGTGCCAGTCCTGATATGCATGGGAAATTTAAGAACGTTTGGGATATGATAAAGGCCCCAAAAGGGCAACATTCCTTAGAGATAAGAATAATAAGAATTCCTCATAAAATAATAGGTTCCTCTACGACGAAGTCGTCACAAGGACCCTAAAAAAATGAAAAAAGGAAGACATTTCACATACATCATATTGCACACCGATAAATTGCACATAAGGGCATTAATTAATTTGCACATTTACGGTTTCATTCATTCATATAACATTAATACATCACATATCCATGACAGTACTAATACTGCTAACCCAGGTTAAACTATCTATGTGCATAAGTTTGGGTGGACAACAGCCATCCCTTCATGTGCTTTTTGAAAGTGCTGAAGGTTGGGCACTCCCTAACAGATGATGGTAATGTGTTCCAGAGGGTGCCGCGTTTGACAGACAGAACCGTCTGACCACAGGTGGTCCGCCTGTGTGGGATGACACAGTCGCCTCTGTGGAGGCTCTGGTGACTCTAGTCACTGGGCCGCAGACAGGTCTGTTTGATGTACTCGTTCAGCGGAGCAGGTGCCAGACCATTTAGGGCTTTGTAAATGATGCTGGCTTCTTTAAGGCTGATAAGGTTGTTAAAACTTAAAAATGTATGTTTGTTCAGGATGTGGCAGTGATGATGGGTTCGCGGTTTCTTGTCAAAGACTTTGAGTGCTCTCTTATACAGAGATTCTATGGGTTTGAGTGTTGTTGTGCACGTGAGTGACCAGCAGTAGGATTTGATGATCTACAGTGTCGAAAGCTCTCTTGAGATCTAGAAAGATAGCACCGACACATGCATTCCTGTCCAACAGACCCTTGATCTTTTCAATGAGGACACATAGGGCCGTATCAGTTGAGTGGTGGGCACGAAAACCAAACTGCATAGGATGCAACAGGGGATGGTCTTTGCTGAGATGCTCCACAAGAAGTCGGGCAACCCATTTCTCTGCTATTTTTGATATTATCGGTAAGATGCAAATTGGTCTGTAGTTAGACATGTCCGATTTTTTTCCCAGATTTGAAGATTGGGGTTACCACCGCCACCTTCCAGGCTGAGGGGACCACTGCATGTTTGAGGGATAGGTTGACCAGATGAGTTACGGGTTGGACCAAGGAGTCCTTATGTTCTTTATAAAAGTTGCAGTTAAAGCCAAATACATCCTTGGCTTTGGAGCTTCTCATACCACTAATGGAGCTCTAGCGCAAGTTCAGACAGGAAGACCATACCCCTCAGCCCGCCATCTATTCCTCACATTCCTGCCAATCATTCCTCACGCATGCTCACTCATTGTTTACTTGCTGTCATTGTTCTGCGCTGTCAATCATGACACCAGCTGCGCAGATCAGCTGATCCCCTCTATCCAATAAGCACATGGAAACAATGACACGGTTAGCCAATCATCTTGGTGCTGTCTCGTTTAAATGTGACTGTCTCTCTACCTTCAGTTCTTTCATGCTGCTGTTACGCACCCCTCCACTTCCCCATCTCCGCCCAGTCTCCATGGATCCATCAGCTTCATAAACTCATCATTCCATCAGCTTATCAGCCACCACCAGGTCCGGACTCCATGGGGGGATCTATCTCGTTGCTGATCGGGGCAGTCGGCCCTCAATTGCAAATCTCCCCACAGAGTCCAAGCGCCAAAGACTCTGAGACTTCATCATTTCATATCATCTGTTAACAATAAACATGCATCCTTTCTTTATCTAACTGGTCTCTCCCTGATTGAAATGAGTTTGGCTACCTCTGAGTCAGTTATTTCAGTGATCTTAAAAACAGGTTGGATAGAGTTGACCGGGCTCTCACTGCAATCAGGAGAGGAGAAGAGCTTGGCTATCTCATCCACAGACTCCAAAAAAGTGGTTTAGACTAGTAGCCAGAGTGATGGGATCCCTCACTAGAGAGTTATTTATAGTGAGCTCTAGTTCCTTGTCCTGTTTACATTCATGGCGAACCAATTTGTTAATGTTTTGCCAGATAATATTTCTGTTACCTTGTGCATTTGCAATGATTTCCAGGAAAAATGTGGCTTTAGTCTGAGTAACTTTATTTTTTGCTCGTTGTAAATTTGTATCTGCCTGTACCCAGGCTGGTCTTCAGCGACTGTTTCAACAGTGTGTCTCTAGCAGACATGAGCACTCTAGATTCCTCATTGACCCATCTTCACTTTATTTCTCCCTCTACTGATGAAAGGGGCCATAATCTCTTTGACTGGCCTGTTAAACAGATCACCACCACTCTCAGGGTTCATACATGTGAGTAATTTGGCCCAGTTGTATTTGTGTAGGGCTGCCGCTAGGTTATGTTGCTGTTTTTTTGGTATGAATTCATAACAGGGCGTGGAATTAACTGGTTTTGAAAAGGAGTTGGAGAATCATGACTCTGGAGAAAAGAATTGCATTGTGATCCGAGAGACCTAAACTTGTACATGTGTATATACTTGTACATGTATATGTGTATATACTTGTACATGTGTATATACTTTTACATGTATATGTGTATATACTTGTACATATGTATATACTTGTGAGCGCCGCGGAGCATGTCGGAAAGAAACTCTCACAAGAACTCAAATAAATGCCCCGTCAGATATCAAAACACATTTGGGGGGAATTGATGACAGAGAGTCATTGTTATTCTTAAATACTGATGAATGAAGAAAAAATTGGGCTCCAGCAGAAGGGGCACTTTTCTCATCCTGGACATGAGCACCACTAGGGGTCGATCTGTGCACGTGCCTGCATGTATATACTTATACGTGTATATACTTGTACATGTATAGGTGTATATACTTGTACATGTATAGGTGTATATACTTATATATGTGTATATACTTATATGTGTATATACTTGTACATGTATGTATACATGTGTATATAATTATACGTGTATGAAAATGTTTGTATATACTTATACAGTGTATACGCATGTTCATTTGTGTGTGTATGCTTGTACATGTGTATATCCTTGTACATTTGTGTGTGTATGCTTGTACATGTGTATATCCTTGTACATTTGTGTGTGTATGCTTGTACATGTGTCTATCCTATTACATGTGTGTATGCTGGTACATGCGTGTATGCTTGTCCATGCGTGTATGCGTGTATATACTTGTGCATGTGTATCTGTGTATATACTTGTACATCCATCCATCCATCCATTATCACCCCCTTATACGGGGTCGGGTCGCGGTGGCAGCAGGTTCAGCAGGCCGACCCAGGCCTCCCTCTCACCCGCAACACTTTCCAGCTCATTCTGGGGGATCCCGAGGCGTTCCAAGGCCAGCCGGGAGATATAATCGCTCCAGCGTGTCCTCGGTCTTCCCCGGGGCCTCCTACCAGTTGGACGTGCCCGGAAAACCTCTAATGGGAGGCGTCCAGGAGGCATCCTGACTAGATGCCCGAACCACCTCAGCTGACTCCTTTCAAAACGAAGGAGCAGCGACTCGACTCCAAGCTCCCCCCTGATGTCCGAGCTCCTTACCCTATCTCTAAGGCTGAGCCCGGCCACCCTACGGAGGAAGCTCATTTCGGCCACTTGTATACTTGTACATGTGTATGTGTATATACTTGTACATGTGTGTATTCTTGTACATGTGTGTACATGTATGTGTATATACTTGTACATGTATAAGTGTATATACTTGTACATGTATAAGTGTATATACATGTATAGGTGTATATACTTGTACATGTATGTATACACTCGCACTCTCCACTTCTTCTTGCACTACTGCTGTGCAACATTCCACAGCCACTGTATATAGCCATTCCGCCTGTACATACTCTTAAACTCCTTAGTCCATTGCACTGTTTGTTTGTATTGTATTGTATTGTATATTGTGTTGTATATTTGTATTAAGTTGTATATTTGTATACTGTATTGTATTGTATTGTGTTGTATATTTGTATTAAGTTGTATATTTGTATACTGTATTGTATTGTATTGTTTATTGTATTGTGTTGTATATTTTGTGTAAGCACACTGAGAGTCACCTTACCAAGTCAAATTCCTTGTTTGTGCAAACTTACTTGGCCAATTAAACCTGATTCTGATACATGTGTATATACATATATGTTATATACATGTACATTTATGTATATACTTATACAGTGTATACATTTGTGTGTGTATGCTTGTCCATGTGTATATACTTGTACATGTGTATTTACTTGTACATGTGTGTATGCTTGTACATGCGTGTATGCTTGTCCATGTGTATATACTTGTACATGTGTGTATGCTTGTACATGCATGTAGGCTTGTACATGTTTAAGTATGTATATACTTGTACATGTGTATATACTTGTACATGTTACATCTATGTTGTTAACTTCTTTCTCATCCGGATGTCATATTACGTTACACGCATAGCGAGCGAACACTCCGAGCTAGAAGCTTTTAACTACATGTAATAACATGTGTTGGAGCAACGATATAGCAGTCAGTGGTCGCGCAAGCATGACAACTAATCATAGTTTATTACTGATATTTAACGACTGATAGACTTATTATAAACAAAGTGTAATTACACAGTATAATTGTGAATAATGTGTATACATATATACTGTATGTATTGATATGATTACATGTGTAAATACCATGTCTAAACAAATGACATGTTATCAGTGTAGTTTGCTTAACTAACAGTTGCTGTGTCTGTGTTACTGTACTCATAAGTATGCACTTGTTCAGCACACAATGGTTATGGCTATATTTAGCTATTATTATTATTTACATGTTATCTTTAGAGCACAACACCAAAGAGCCACAAGGCCATGAGCGATAAGGAGTGGATGGCAAGGCTGAGGGCGTTTGCCAGCTCTGGGGTTTGGCCTTCTGGAGGAGGCAATAGACCAGCCCCAAGGCAGAAGAAGTGGCACACCCTTTATCAGCAGGTACGGTATAACACAAATAATTACCTATTACATATTAGTGTCACTAGTATGCCATGCACTTGTTTACACATATGAAATATGATCCTGCAGATAATGTCAATCAGACGTAGTACACTGAGTGACTCACTCCAGGCTAAATATCAATTCTTACCATTTCAGATTGAGAAATGCCCCCATGGCCTGTAATTGCAGATTCCACGGCGTTATGGTGATCTGTTTAAGAATGAAGTCTCTTTATTGTTCATCTTGCATTGCATGTCTGTTACAATGCTGTAATGCTGTTGCTGTTAAAATCTTCTGCTGTTGTTCCACAGTCCGTGGCTTCAGCACCGGCTCAGCTGCTATTCCACAGTCCGTTGCCTCAGACTTAGCGCGGCCTTTTCTGCGACCCACTCTAAATGTGTCAATGGTGAATAGATGTTTTAGTAATTCAAGTTTAGAATTAATTATTGTGTATGTGTTGCATCTTCAAATTAACTCTGGTTCTTCTTTGGTGGGTCACAGTCTGCCTCACTAAAATCACAATTAGTGGCTAGGAGGACCCCCAGCCCTTCTCCTCTTTTTATATCCTCTGTGAGGAACCCAGCAGCCCTGCTCCTCTTCTTCTTCCTCCTCCTCAATCCTCTGTGAGGATACCCAGCCCAGCTGGAAACTACGGCATTGCAGAAGATGCTGTGAGTACTGTGCAGCTTACTGTATTGGTCTTGCTTTATTGTAAGTCATTTGTTGTGTAGCCTTTATTCATGCATACACCTAATTATTATTTGTTGCTGTCGTCACAGGGTGAGTCTGGAGGAGTTCAGCTAGCCGCTGCTGAGACTGCAGTTTCATTCTGGTTGCCGAGTAAAATGATTTCTAACACCCTCTTTCCCTCTGGCAAACTGCGGCCAGATTTGAAGCTGCCCCCTGTCCCGGCCCTCATCTACCATCAGACACCAACACCCAACCACTTTTGAGTCGGCTGGACACGGGGAGGTTCAAGTTGCCGAAAATAAGCAGGACTTCACTCCAGGGTTGGATAGTGTCAAGAGGCACAGCCTTACCACCACTGGCCCACTTGCACAGTGGCCTGATTGCTGCTGCCTGATAGAGAGGTATTCATCAGGCTGTGTCTCATACACCGTAGTCCCAAGAAGAAGGTGGCTGGGACGGTGTCCAAATGGGTGCTGATCCTTGATGACTATAGAAAAGTCAGGCAGTGCATTCTGGACAACGGGACAGTTATGCAGCAGACCACCTTGCAGCTGGTAGACGTGAGCCATACCACCCTGGTGCAGTGGCACAATAAGAGGGTGAAGAAGCAGGACAATTCAGTGGTCATACAATGGTTAAATATGCGGAGTCACATGTCCCTGGCAGATCACTCTCTTATTTGTGCCACTCACCCACCAGCATCAACACCCACCGTGCCGAGCCCGGCACACCTATATGTCCAGCAGCACTGTCGGACAGGCAAAATTAAAGAGGAAGTCGGAGCGGCAGCTCTTTCCTCCTCCATCCGTGGCCCCTCAGCTGGTGATTCGACAGCAACCTTTCCTTCTCCCATCCCATGCCACAAGGTAGTTGTTCCCCGCTTCACCCTCGGTCCCTCAGAGGCTTGCTCCTGCCCCTGCCCGCAGAAAGCTTACGAGAAAAGTACTACACAACACATGCAAAAAATGTGGGCAGTTCAGGACTTTTCTCATACATTTTGTTTTCAAACAAAATGGCAAATGGGGACGCATGGATAACTCCTACCTTGATAGTTTCAGGGTTCAAAGTTCAAAAGTTCAAAGTTAGCTTTATTGTCACTTCTTCCATTTGTGCAAACATACAGAAGAACTGAAAGTACGTTTCTCTCCTGTCCAACATAAAGTGATTGTAGTAATAATAATAATAATAAAAGTAATAAAGTGCAAACAGCTAACAACAACAACAACAAAGAACATGTAAACAATATATAAAGCAGCATTTGACATATGAGTCTACTTTAGGAGTGGGAGAGTGGGGAGAGAGTTCAGCTTCCTGACAGCCTGGTGGATGAAGCTGTTTGACAGTCTGGTGGTGCGAGCCCGGAGGCTCCGGTATCTCCTCCCAGAGGGCAGGAGGCTGAAGAGACCGTGTGAGGGGTGGCAGGAGTCGCTCACAATCATGGTCACTTTGCGGGTGAGGCGGGTGTTATATATGTCCTGCAGGGAGGGGAGGGGGGGGAGTGAGGCACCGATGATGCGTCCAGCTGCGTTCACTATGCGCTGCGGGGCTTTCCTGTTGTAGTCAGTGCAGCTTCCGCCCCACACAGTGATGCAGTTGGTCAGGATGCTCTCAATGGTGCCACGGTAAAAGGTGCACATGATGGGTGTTTTTTTTTTGCCTTCCTCAGCTTCCGGAGGAAGTAGAGGCGCCTCTGTGCTTTCTTTGCCAGGGATGTTGTGTTGGCTGTCCAGGAGAGGTCTTCACTGATGTCCACCCCCAGGAATTTGGTGCTGCTCACTCTCTCTATGACAGCACCATTGATGGTCAGTGGTGGGTGTTCAGTGTGGCCTCTCCGGAAGTCAACAACAATCTCCTTGGTCTTGCTGTTGTTTAGAAGGAGGTTGTTGTCTCCGCACCACGTGGTCAGAAGACTGACCTCCTTCCTGTAGTGAGTCTCATCATCCTTGGTGATGAGACCAACCAGAGTTGTGTCGTCTGCAAACTTGACCATGTGGTTGGTGCTGTAGGTGGTTTTGCAGTCGTGAGTCAGCAAGGTGAAGAGCAGTGGACTGAGCACACAGCCCTAAGGGGCCCCTGTGCTCAGTGTGATGCTGCTCGAGGTGTTGTTGCCCACACGTACTGCTTGTGGCCTCTCACTGAGGAAGTCCAGCAGCCAGTTACACAGCGAGGTGTTGAGCCCCAGCTGGTCAAGTTTGCAGATGAGTTTTTGTGGGATTATGGTGTTGAATGCTGAACTAAAGTCTATGAACAGTATTCTCACATATGAGTCTTTTGTGTCCAGGTGGGTGAGGGCTGGGTGGAGAGCAGAGCAGATTGCATCCTCCGTGGACCGTTTGGCACGGTATGCAAATTGGAAAGGGTCCAGGGTGGGTGGGAGAATGGATTTGATATGTGACATGACTAGTCGTTCAAAGCACTTCATTATTATGGGGGTAAGTGCCACTGGACGATAGTCATTAAAGCCGGACGGAGTGGGTTTCTTTGGCACAGGTATGATGGTGGTGGCCTTGAAGCACGTTGGAACAACAGCTTGTCTCAGAGAAGTGTTAAAGATATCCGCAAGGACATCCTTAAGCTCCTCTGCGCAGTCCTTCAACACACAACCAGGGATGTTGTCTGGACCTGTTGCCTTGCGGGTGTTGACATTGGAGAGTGTCCTCTTCACGCTGGCAGCAGACAGGCACAGGACCTGATCGTGGGGAGGGGGTGGAGTCTTGCATGGACGTGTGTCGTTTTGTGCTTCAAACCGTGCAAAGAAGCTGTTGAGGTCATTTAACAGAGAGATGTTGTTGTCGCAGGTCTGTGGCTTGGGTTTGTAGTCCGTAATGGTCTGAATGCCCTGCCACAGGCTCCGTGTATCTCTGCTGTCTCTGAAGTGCGAGGTTATCTTGTTTGTGTAGTCTTGTTTTGCCTTCCTGAGGCCGTGGGACAGGTTGGCTCTCGCTCTTCTCAGGCCAGTTTCATCCCCTTGTTTCTGGCCCTCAGCAGCCAATGGACTTCCCCTGTCAGCCACGGCTTCTGGTTAGCCCGAGTGGTGATGGTCTTTATGTGGGTCACATCATCCATGCACTTACTGATGTAGGAAGTAACAGTGTCTGTGTACTCCTCAATGTCTGTGTGGTGGTTGTATGTGGCTGCTTGCTTAAACATACCCCAGTCTGTTGAGTCAAAGCAGTCCTGGAGAGCGGAGGAGGCCCCCTCTGGCCACACCCGGACCTGCTTCAGAACCGGTCTAGAGACTTTCACTCTGGGTCTGTATGCTGGCATTAGCATGACGGTAATGTGGTCAGAGAGTCCAATGTGGGGTAGGGGGGAGGCCTTGTACGCTCCTTTGTGGTTAGTGTAGACCAGGTCCAAGATGTTCTCTCCTCTTGTTGGGAAGCCAACGTGCTGATGCAGTTTGGGAAGGACAGTCTTGAGGTTTGCATGGTTGAAATCACCAGCGAGGATGGTGAAGCCGTCTGGGTGGGCTGTCTGTTGTTCACTGATAGCCTGGTACAGTTCACACAGTGCCTCGTTTCTGTCACTGATGTTGGGGGTGGGGGGGATGTAAACAGCGACTAGCAGGATCGCTGTAAATTCCCTCGGCAGATAAAAAGGACGGCACCATACTTACCTTGACGGGTTCAAGGTAAGTATAGAAGGTCAATCAATTGTTTCCCTGGCGGAAATCTCACCCGGTCACTCCGGGGAGGTAACAACCTGATCGGCACCATGCAGCGTCTGGCTAAACTCCAGCAACCATCCACACACGTCTTAGGGCCAAATATCCTTAAACTCCTGCCGTAACAGCATTCCCTGTGGCCGGCTCTTGGTGCCAGCGGCCGCGCGCGCTCGCATTAATTTCACTGCAAGCGTTCGTCATTCAAGGTAAAGACATTAATCAGCACGTCGCACCCGGATCTTCTCCTTGATCATATAAATATGGGCAGACTGTGGCCAGGAGCCTAAAAGAAAAACAGACTGGCCAGGAGCCTAAAAAAAACCAGACTGTGGCCAGGAGCCTAGTCGCTGTCCAAACCGCAACATCGTTCAATCTCTCGACGGGATTACTGTAAATTAAATAATAGCGAAGGGCCTCAAATAATCTCTGCTATAAAAAGGCATCTACAAGGCTGGTCCCGGATCAGGGATACTAGAGTAATGTAATCCCTGTAGTCCCCAGGTAAAAAAAACCAAAACCAAAAACACTGATAGCACTTACTTACTGTAATTTGGCTCTCTTAAAGAAACGTTACTTCTTGATTCTTGTCGTTCTGAGTTTGTCATATAAATGTGGTCAGACTGCCCCCAGTAGCCTAGGCGCTGCCCAAACCGTAACATTGTTCAATCTCTGGCATTTCCCTGTTTGACGACCCTCTCGGCCACTGGTCGTCAGGAGAGAGAAAACACCTGAGGTATTCAGCAGCACTGGCAACACATGGGCCTTGTGTTGCCAGTGCTGCATTTAAAAGGCCCTCTGGTCTCAGGAGCTGTCTGTAGGAGAGTATGGTTTCAGGGGGTGCTTTTGAGTCAGTCAGTCAGTCAGTCAGTCAGTCAGTCAGTTAGTTAGTTAGTTTGCATGTAAGTAGAAGAGTGTGTGTGTTAGTTTTGCAAGTTTGTATTTGTTTGAGATGGACAATGTACATTAATGAACACTTTAAATTAAAATGTAAATGCACCCAATTACAGCCGCAAGGCTCATTTCCATTGCCTGTCCCCCTGCCAGAATGTACAGGCTAAGTGTCCTAGAGGAAAAGCTGCCAATACACAACAGTAATAGTAACAGTAATAAAAAGTTAACAATAAATAAAAAAAGAAGCCCATATATATAAAAGAAACAGAAAATTAAAGCTGCACGTCGCGGGTACTGGCAGGTTTTGCTTTACCTCCCATGTAGCCTCAAAAAGCAAAAGGCACTGGTAATGGTACTCCTGGTTTACTGGGATGGGGTTTGATTCCCTGCAGTGTCCTGCTACTTGTTTGGCATAAATAAACATGGAAGGCCATACTATTTTCCTTGTCACTGTTTCTGAAAATAACCTATACATAGATTTATTTACAATAATTCAGATGGCCATAACATATGTATGAGATAACATTTTCTGACTGTTGTGCCCACATCTTTACAGATTTACCATATTGCCCCACTAGAGAGCTGCGCTCACTAAATGCAGGGCTACTCGTGGTTCCTAGAGTCCTAAAAAGTAGGATGGGAACCAGAGCCTTCAGTTATCAAGCTGATCTTTTATGGAACCATTTTCCACTTTCAGTCCGGGAGGCAGACACAGTCACCTCATTTAAGAACAGACTTAAGACTTTCCTCTTTAATAGTGCTTATAGTTAGGGCTGAATCAGGTTTGCCCTGGTCAAGCCCCTTGATATGCTGCTATAGGCTTGTAGGCTGCTGGGGGATGTTTTAGGATACACTGAGCAGCTATCTCCTCTTCTCTCTCTCCTTATGGATGAATTTACGTCTCTCCATTGCACCTTATTAACTCTGCTTCCTCCCCGGAGTCTTTGTGACTTCACGTCTCATAGGGTCCATTGGACCTGGCTGTGTCTGATGCCTCTTGCCTGGTGAGCCGGCCTCCTGCCTTGGCCCTGCTGATGCGCCCCACCCCCCCTCCTCTCTACCTTCTTATGTTTCATGGAGGTCCATTCATACATTGTCATATTTATGTAATGTGTTTATGTAACTCTGTAATGCTGTTCATTCTGTACACATGACATCTATTGCTTCTGTCCATCCGGGGAGAGGGATCCTCCTCGGTTGCTCTCCTGAAGGTTTCTTCCCTTTTTTCCCTGTGAAAGGTTATTTTTGGGGAGTTTTTCCTGATCCGAAGTGAGGTCCTGGGACAGGGATTTCGTATGTGTACAGATTGTAAAGCCCTCTGAGGCAAATTTGTGATATTGAGCTATACAAAATAAACGGAATTGAATTGAATATCTGTGAGGCCTCCTTCTCTGCAATGACTGTGATCAAAACGAAGCAAAGAAACAGACTGTGCCCATTGGCTGTAGTTGCATTTGTTTTGTTTGTACATATACATACTGATACTGCATCTTGAACTGCATGTACAGCATGAAACTGATCAAGTATTGTTTTTCTCCTTAGCTAATACTTGTCCTGAGTCAGCTGCAGACATCAATCATTAACATCCTGGCCCTGGATGGGACCATCGCCTGTGCCCCTCCCTTCTCTTCTCAAGCCCGCGGCTCCAGTAAGCAACATCCCTGAAATGTCCGCTGCCCGAGTGTGAGGTGAAATGATCTGCAACCCTGATATTCTCTCTCTCTCTCTCTCTCAGTGCTAAGTCAGCAGATGATGATCGTAGAGATGTTCATCATCACTGTGGTTAATCAGCGTTTGTACCGTCGAACATATGACAAACTTCCAACTGAGGCTCATGACAACGACAAGAACGCTGAAGTCGCCCTGAAGACGACTCTGGTGGAGCATGACGTCTAAAAGAGAAGACAGTGATGAAGGAGTGAAAGTCAACCCTGCTCTTTGATGAGATCATCAAACGGCCATGTTACCTCATTCTGCAAAACCTTTTCATTTATACCTTTCACACAGCACTCACCGACATTAGTCAATATCTGTATTGAGTTGGTTCCCCCAGATTACTACTTTGAGCCCCAGAAAAGATGCCCACAGTGAGCCGTGTGGGTTTTCCAGAGTAAATAGTAAATATGACATTGATTCTGGAAACAGATGTGGGCTGTTGAATTGTTTACATGTTTTCCAATGTTTTGAGCATCAAAAATTAAATGTCATTAACTTCAGACTTTGGAACTGGAAAAGAGGAGCTGAGACTTACAACTAAATAACTAAATGTATGTATATATATATATATATATATATATATATATATATATATATATATATCTTACAAAACGTATTTGTGCGCGGTAGAACAACATTTTTACTTTAACCTCGAGAACAATAAATAAATAAGAACTAACTAATAATAACTTCCGCCATCCCACATGGAAGAAATTACCACCATTTCTGCTTTATACTTGTTGTGGAAATCCCACAAACGTCGGAACATCTAATGCCCTTGTGTTTGGGTTCATAACATTAATATATATATATATATATATATATATATATATATATATATATATATATATATATATATATATAGCTCGGTAACTTTCACAGACTACGTCTAGATAAAAGGATGAAAATCCTCTTTATTCGCATCCATTCGTCTGTGCATTGATTTTCATGAAATCTACTCGCAACGCAGCATCAGTGCTGGGAAAATGTATCGGCTCATTTTAAGTGCCTCATTCTTTAAATGTGCCTGCTGGCAGTCGGCGTAATGGCATGCATCATCCAATGAGATCTAAAATAACTATCTCAACTCTTTCAGAACAAGTAGATAATATATATGTGTATATTCATGTATGTGGAGATGACCATATAGAACTTTTATTGCATTTACACGGACATGGCCAGGGAACGTAATCATCCACACACATCCATGAGTTTCACCAAAACCACGGCATACAGCGGTTTTCCCGATGTTCTGCATCGCCGACACTGTAGAACAGGGCTATTCAACTAACATTTAAAGAGGTCCAGTTAGAGAAATGTCCTTGAAGCAAAGGTCCAAAAGATCATAATGTCTAACTATTTAGTGTGATATATATTTAAGTAGCCTGGTAGTTGTATCAACATCTGCATGTAATCAATACCTGTCAAATCAAATGAGTTCAGTACGATAGAATATTTATTATCACGTAACATAGAACTGGTTATATGTGTGACTGCAGGTATGTATAATGTTCTGTCATGAACTAAATAAAAGTAGTGCTGCATTTTAAAATAACATAAATACAAAGTGAAAATTGTGCATGTTCAAATAAAGTGCTTAACTTCAGAAAAGTAAAATAAAGGGAGGAAAAGCTTAAATTTCCACGTTTGTTTCACAGTCTCAACCAATTTCACAGATAATAAATCTCAACACATCTTAACAATTTAACAGTTTTAGAGCATCACTCTTATATCCCATTCCCCCACTTTTTTGCTCAGTGGGAGAATTGAGCTCTAGCTTGTCCTGACAGGATTTTAAACCTGGGCTTGAATGGAGTCAATGCCATTCTCATGCAATTGTGGAGGTGATCATTGGTGAGCCTGGAACAATATTTATTTTTGATGATGTTTATTGTGGAGAAAGCTGCCTCACAGTTGTAGGTGGAAAACAAGTGTGCACAGTCTCTCTGCAGGTCTTCCTTGAACAACTCAAGTTTCTTTTGAAAGGAGCGGACAGCTGTCATCAGTTCACAAATTGAATTGTCCTTGCCCTGTAGCCTCAAATTCAGTTCATTCAGATGTGAAGTGATATCAATCAAAATCCATCGGTTTCTCATTTTCTAAAAAGAGAGAAAACGGTGTTGCCTTCTGATGTCTTAGCTCTGCCAAAAAAGATGCTACTTCCCTCCTGATGGACCAAAAGCGCCCCCTCCCTTTGCTGAGACATCTCACATTATTGTGCAGCAAAAGATCATCAGCATTGGTATCAACTTCTCTGAGGAATTCCCTCAGCATGCGATGCTGTACTGTAAAATGTAATAAGTTGACTTTACTTAAAAAACGTGAGGAAACCGATTGCCTCAACATTTCTAAGTAAAGCAGCTCAATAATTTTAAGTTCTTAAAACTGAAAAAAACTGAGTTTAGGCAACTCATGTAATTGCAGTAAACATTAGTATAGTTAAATCAAAATTATTAATTAGTGTAACTTTAAAATGTAAATTCAGACAACTTAAAGATATGAGTGAAGTTAACTTAAAATCTTTAATTATGTTGACAATAAATAGTCAGTTCAGATAACTTAAAGATCCAAGTTATATTAAGTAAGCAGTACTAATAAGAAAGAGTTATCTTTACTAGTCCAAGCCTCCACATTACTAGGAAATAATGAGGAAACCGATTGCCTTAAAATTCTCAAGTAAGCTGAACTATTATTCTCAAGTAAGCTGAACTACAACTACTAAAAGCTGTTGAAACAAAGATAGAGAACAGTTATAATGGAAGACAACATTTATTTATAAGAAAAACAAATGTATTCTTGAGTTTTTGTCCTCACACATTTTCTTAAGATCAAACAACGTGCTTAAAATGCTTGACGTGTTGCCAGATTCAGTTTTGGAACAGACTATGACTATGATAAACACAGTTTTGGCATTAGCAAAATTCCACGACAGAAAACCCAGCATGTCACATACCATGCACAGATGGACAGAAGCAATATATGTCATGTGTACAGATAAACAGCATTACAGAGTTACAAAACATTCAATGAATATGACAGAATGTATGAACGGACCTCCACAATCCATATTGTAATAAGTCCGAAGAGTAGGCACATGGCATGTGGAAGACGGTCATGGTCACCAATCACTACTGTTCCGTCCTAAACGATGGCAGTAGCTGTACTCCAGGTGCAGCGAGTGAGGAGAGGCCACAGTGTCTTCAGCATTCACTGTCAGGATCCCCATGGAGGTGTGGGACACATGTCCAGAAGGTCACCGGAGTCCTAACAACAGTATCAGCATAAAAAACACAATTAAATGTCACTTTGCATTTCTATGGTAGAACACAATGGTTATATTTGTGTCTCACAGCAAAACAAGACTCCACAAAATCAACCAATCGAAGAATTGAAGAGACACAGACACTAAGACAAAGCTACATTCTGATATTATTAGATAATCAAGTAAAAGAAGATGCTCCTCCAGACTGAGTGCTTTGAGTCATTCATTCATCATATAATTCACTGAATGGCTGCAAAAGCTAATAAAGAATATGGATTCTCACAAGGACTGGGGTATTTACATACAAGGATGATATTTGAATGGAACAACAATAATAGCACAAATGTAAATACAACATAATGTAGAAGAGCCTGAGAACAACAGGTTGATGCAGTGGCATCAAACACTAAGTGAAATAGAAATGGCAGCTCGTTAGCCCTGATCAGGATCCTTTGCTGTGTTTCCGTAAGGTCAAGTCGCAGCTTCACGCCATCCAAAACTCAAATACAGGTGGCTGATCAGGTTTGCGGCCTACTGTTTTCAGCTGTCACACCTGCATCATATTGGCACTCTACTCCTGAACCTCCTGTTGCAGTAGAGCGAGCATATTGCCCAAAAGCATAGGCAACAAAGAAATGGTGATACGGGAAAATCGTTTTTTTTTTTTTGTAACAGGAGATATTAGTAGAACCCCTCTACTATCATGCAGACATGTGAACGTGTACAGATACCCGTTTGACTGTGATATGAGTTTTTTTATTTTATTCTTGAAGGCATTTGAGTTTTGAATGGGGCGACTTGAGAGCTGCAACTGGACCCGACTGGAAAGACATGAGATACCACCAAAAAGGGCCCCAATCAGGGATACGTGATCAGTGAATCAAGAGAGATAGATTGGGCAGTTAAATAATGTTGAGTAAAGTCTACTTACGAAGCCTGTCTTGAAGAAGTGTGCATTCTCATCTCCAAGGATGACAGGAAGGCCACGGAGGACTGCTGTTCGCTTCCCAATCACATCTGTACTCAAACAAATATCTCACACACACACACACACACACACACACACACACACACACACACACACACACACACACACACACACACACACACACACACACACACACACACACACACACACACACACACACACACACACACACACACACACACACACACACACACACACACACACACACACACACACACACACACACACACACACACACACACACACACACACACACACACACACACACACACACACACACACACACACACACACACACACACACACACACAGTGTTAAAGGACAATCAATTGACAGCTCTGCATGCAATGGCACTACTTTAGTAACCACATAAAGAAAAATTACTTTGCTTGAGAAACTTACCCCTGGTGTGACTTGTGCAGATATTCATTAAGTTTCTGGCTGACACTTCGCTCCTTGGACTTGGACATCTCCAGGAAGCGAGGAGGAGTGCATTTGTCGAGTTCTTTGAAGAACTCTGCTTGCAGATTTTTGCTTGATAAACAACAGAACTCAGCCAGAATCTAAAGGAAAGAGTATGATAATTTAAGATTTAGTTACATTACCTAAACAATACAAAACGTAGAGTACCGCTTGCTGTTGGGACACGGTGCCACTCGCTGTGGCCGAGAGGTCCGCCGTCATACGGTTGTTGTTGAATTACTCCTCGTTCAATTTAACCTAACATTACATTTCATCTTCATTCAATGACAGTAACGTTGCGTGACTCACGTAATGGTGCGTTCAGGGAACACGAATGACACGGTTATTAATACTGTCTGCCATTAAAAAAATGCTTAACGTGATGTTATGTTAAGTACGTTACTTTTAAATTGGTAAACGGATAAACTTGTTTAGAATTTTGACTCATTTCCCGACGAGGTCCCTTCCACCATTAGCCCATGTAGCTACACGACAATAAAAAAAAAGACATGCGTACCGAAATCAAGAGTGGCCCTGAAAGATTGACAATCATCATTGCACCCGCTAATAAGCACGCTAAGTTTGCTGAAACAAGTTGTGGTTATATTTACACTAAAGCTCTTCTGGGGTTACACACGGTGGACTTGACGGGCTAGCTAGCTTAAACGCTAGCTAACGTTAGCTTTCGAAATAGAAGCAAAGTTAACATCCAACCAATAATTAACATATGAAGAATGTGGCGAAGAGACGACGTTTGTTAAATAGATGAACGGCAGCGTTTTATTATCAAGCGGAAACTTGCCTTAAAATAACTTGACACAGCGCTGCCGAGTGCGGCCGAGTTTCTCCGAGCTTTGCAAATGGGTCCTCCTCACTCGTTTTTTTAAGTAAAGGTTACTTAAGATGATAAGTTTAATAACTTTACTCACCAGAAAGTGTTCTTTACCAAGTTTCTTTAAGTATGGTCAACAAATTAAGCAGACATGAGTTAAGCTCACTATTTTTTTTAAGTAAGGTCAGCAATTACATTTTACAGTGTGGGTGGAAGAGGATGCCCTGAGAAAATTGATCATTTTCATCATTGTATTCATCACCTCAGCATGCTCATCTGACAGGGAGGCACAAGGACATATTGATGAATGATGCAATGGTAAGCTATGAGCTCTGGATTGTTCTCTTTCAGTCTTGCTACAGCTCCTTTCTCTCTCCCTATCATATCAGGGGCTCCATCTGTGGCTATTGAAACCACTTGTTTTGGCTCTATCCCTCTCTTCCTTAACATCTCCTTAATGGCCAGGTAGATATCTTCATCATCTTGTACTGGTCTGAAGGGGAGTGACACTTAACAGGGCTTCACAGAATGCTTTCTGGTCTGTGTTGAAAAATATGACGTACACTAACAGCTGAGCATTGTCACAGATGTCAGTGGACTCATCCAGCTAAGCCTACACATGGTGCCTTTTGCATGGCTTCATTTAGTTGGGTTAGCATGTCCTGAGTTAATATTTCACTTCTCTTTGTGGCAGATGATGCTGACATGGGTATTTGCTTCATCTTATCACAAGCTCTTGTTTTGGTTTTCCGTCAAGTAGTGTTTCAGTGACGACAAGCATGCATTCTTTGACAAGCCCTCCATCAGTAAATGGCTTTTTGTGTTGACCCAAAATCCAAGCAACTCTGAGGGAACACTCATGAGCACGTTGTTGGGCAGTGCATGTGTGGCTCGGGATCCTGGTGGACTGTTCATATTGGGCAGTGAGACAACTTATTTTGTGATCTCACTTCAGATTTGAGTGGGTATGTTTGTTCAAAACTTTTATGTTTTTTCTCATAATGGCGTTTCACATTGGCACTTTTAATAAGTGCCACGGTTTCTGAACATTTAAGACATACTGGTTTTTGTATGAACAGAAATGAGTCTGTCCATTCCGGATTAAATGCTCTATTTTCGCTGTCCACTTTTTTTTGGAGAGCGCCATTTGTTCCTTACGTTTCGCTCCCTTTCGCTGTTTCACTCGACTTTTTCTCAACTTTCTCCGGCGCCGTCGTCTGTTTCTCTCCCTTTGTTTTCTACATGTATCGCTATCTTTCTTTTTCTTTCTACCGTCTTTTCGTGTGTAACCTGCCTCTAACTTTCTCTTCTGTCTGCGCTGTCTGTCGAGAGACGTCATGTTTACCAGCGAGAATGCAAAGATTTGATTGGCTCAGTGGTATCACGTGGGATGGCTTAACTCTCATGCAATTGGTCTGTGCGTTTCCTCATCCACTAAACTTTTTGGTCCGGACCCGGACCGCGGTCCGCCAGTTAGTGACCTATGCGCTACAGCTACCACCGGAAGTCTCCGAACTGGCCAAATATTAATAGAGTGGTCATTTACAGTAATATTGAAAAACTTTATTGATAATGTGTCAAAAGTCAGTCAATCAATTTATACATAAATGTATGTCACGTGGGAGGAGCCAGGCCAATGCGATTTAAACCTAATTAGCATGAGGAATGCTGCAACGTTTCCAATGCTATCACGTCACCATAGAAATGTGATGTCATTGTGTGTGTGATCAAAGCCACTGATATCTCTCTATATATAACCCTTCAACAAACAACCAATTTCACCTTCCAGACTTCCCAGGATCATTACTTTTTTTATTAAGCAACACATTTAACCTTTTTTTGTCATGTTGAGAAGAAGTCTTCGCCTGCTGCGAGCAGGCTATTACAATGCGGATGGAAGTCCAACAGTTTTCCTATAAGGAGAGATTGTTCAAGTAAGTTTGTTATATGTTGTGTGGTTAGCATTCTATAAATCTTCACATGAATGAGTCTTTTCTAAAATATGTCAATCTTTTAGGGTTTTTAAGAGACGAAAACAGAACAAAATACCTCCAGTTCACCAGGAGGAAATGAATTATGAGTTGATGGACAACCAAGAACAACTGGAGAGGTTTACTAAAACCGAAGAATCAACACATTTCAACTCCATCTACAGGACAGACGTTATAGTTGCATCCAACACCAAAAGACGTGTTTTAACTACAGTCAAGGAACAGTGTATTACAACTACAGACTGTTCCAGCACTGATAGGCAACGAGAAATGACGTATAATGAACTCTCGGTGATCAAAATAACTGACAGGACAACAGTTGTTGAGCCAAGACGTAGCAACACTCTTGGCAATATATTGAAATGTTTCCTCGTCTTGTTTCTTCTGGTGTTTGGTAAGTGATATTATTAACACAATTATTTCGAGTATACATTTTATTTTTTACTTTAGTCCTTACATTAAACATTTCTGAACTTTGTGTCCCTCAGGATTCACACTGTATACACAATACCCATAGACGGTCCAGCAGGAGGTGCAGAAAGAGTGGATAAACATGTTTAATCCCCTGGTAGGCATGATGCCAAACTATTTTAAATGGCACGGGTGAGTCATCTTCATCATCTTTATAACCATTCAACAACACAGATGCCAGGAGCATCTGAAATTCAAACAAAATGGCAAATGGGGATGCATGGATAACTCCTACCTTGATAGTTTCAGGGTTCAAGGTAAGTATAGAAGGTCAATCAATTGTTTCCCTGGCGGAAATCTCACCCGGTCACTCCGGGGAGGTAACAACCTGATCGGCACCATGGAGCGTCTGGCTAAACTCCAGCAACCATCCACACACGTCTTAGGGCCAAATATCCTTAAACTCCTGCCGTAACAGCATTCCCTGCGGCCGGCTCTTGGTGCCAGCGGCCGCAGGGAATGCTGTTGCGCGCTCGTCATTCAAGGTAAAGACATTAATCAGCACGTCGCACCCAGATCTTCTCCTTGATCATATAAATATGGGCAGACTGTGGCCAGGAGCCTAACAAAAAACAGACTGTGGCCAGGAGCCTAAAAAAAAAAACAGACTTTGGCCAGGAGCCTAAAAAAAAAACAGACTTTGGCCAGGAGCCTAAAAAAAACAAACAGACTGTGGCCAGGAGCCTAAAAAAAAAACAGACTTTGGCCAGGAGCCTAAAAAAAACAAACAGACTGTGGCTAGGAGCCTAAAAAACAAACAGACTTTGGCCAGGAGCCTAAAAAAAAACAAACAGACTGTGGCCAGGAGCCTAAAAAAAAAACAGACTTTGGCCAGGAGCCTAAAAAAAAACAAACAGACTGTGGCCAGGAGCCTATAGTCGCTGTCCAAACCGTAACCTTGTTCAATCTCTCGACGGGATTACTGTAAATTAAATAATAGCGAAGGGCCTCAAATAATTTCTACTTAAAAAAGGCATCTACAAGGCTGGTCCCGGATCAGGGATAAGAGTCACACAGCTGGAAAAAATGTAATCCCTGTGGTCGCCAGGTAAAAAACAAACAGATTAGTCATTTAGCTGACGCTTTTATCCAAGCAAATTACAATAAGTGCATTAAACCACGAGTACAACTCAGAACAACAAGAATCAAGCCCCGCACGCTCCGCATTAATTTCACTCCAAGCGTTCGTCATTCAAGGTAAAGACATTAATCAGCACGTCGCACCCGGATCTTCTCCTTGATCATATAAATATGGGCAGACTTTGGCCAGGAGCCTAAAAATAAAACAGACTTTGGCCAGGAGCCTAAAAAAAAAAACAGACTGTGGCCAGGAGCCTAGTCGCTGTCCAAACCGTAACATCGTTCAATCTCTCGACAGGATTACTGTAAATTAAATAATAGCGAAGGGCCTCAAATAATCTCTGCTATAAAAAGGCATCTACAAGGCTGGTCCCGGATCAGGGATACTAGAGTAATGTAATCCCTGTAGTCCCCAGGTAAAAAAAACCAAAACCAAAAACACTGATAGCACTTCAGTGGCACTTACTTACTGTAATTTGGCTCTCTTAAAGAAACGTTACTTCTTGATTCTTGTCGTTCTGAGTTTGTCATATAAATGTGGTCAGACTGCCCCCAGTAGCCTAGGCGCTGCCCAAACCGTAACATTGTTCAATCTCTGGCATTTCCCTGTTTGACGACCCTCTCGGCCACTGGTCATCAGGAGAGAGAAAACACCTGAGGTATTCAGCAGCACTGGCAACACATGGGCCTTGTGTTGCCAGTGCTGCATTTAAAAGGCCCTCTGGTCTCAGGAGCTGTCTGTAGGAGAGTATGGTTTCAGGGGGTGCTTTTGACTCTGTCAGTCAGTCAGTCAGTCAGTCAGTCAGTCAGTCAGTCAGTCAGTCAGTCAGTTAGTCAGTCAGTCAGTCAGTCAGTCAGTTAGTCAGTTAGTTAGTCAGTCAGTCAGTCAGTCAGTCAGTCAGTCAGTCAGTCAGTCAGTCAGTCAGTTAGTTAGTTAGTCAGTCAGTCAGTCAGTCAGTTAGTTAGTTAGTTAGTTAGTCAGTTAGTTAGTCAGTTAGTTAGTTAGTCAGTTAGTTAGTTAGTTAGTCAGTTAGTCAGTTAGTTAGTTAGTTAGTCAGTTAGTCAGTTAGTTAGTTAGTTAGTTAGTTTGCATGTAAGTAGAAGAGCGTGTGTGTTAGTTTTGCAAGTTTGTATTTGTTTGAGATGGACAATGTACATTAATGAACACTTTAAATTAAAATGTAAATGCACCCAATTACAGCCGCAAGGCTCATTTCCATTGCCTGTCCCCCTGCCAGAATGTACAGGCTAAGTGTCCTAGAGGAAAAGCTGCCAATACACAACATTAATAGTAACAGTAATACAAAGTTAACAATAAATAAAAAAAGAAGCCCATATATATATATATAAGAAACAACAGAAAATTAAATCTGCACGTCGCGGGTACTGGCAGGTTTTGCTTTACCTCCCATGTAGCCTCAAAAAGCAAAATGCACTGGTAATGGTACTCCTGGTTTACTGGGATGGGGTTTGATTCCCTGCAGTGTCCTGCTACTTGTTTGGCATAAATAAACATGGAAGGCCATACTATTTTCCTTGTCACTGTTTCTGAAAATAACCTGTACATAGATGTATTTACAATAATTCAGATGGCCATAACATATGTATGAGATAACATTTTCTGACTGTTGTGCCCACATCTTTACAGATTGACTCCATTGTTTTTACAAATCAAGCATTACGTTATGGTTGGACCACAAAAAGCTACCTGTCACTTATCAGGAAAAAGTCACACAGTTTGGGGGTGTGTGTGAAGCAGGAGCACCCTGACCCGGGACAGAAAGCTTTGGAGCAGCTTCTACCGTTTGCCTCCACATATCTGTACTTATCTGTAATACTCCTTATTATCAGGCTGCTCTAATAAGTCTCTTAAGTCCCTCCAGTTGATCCAGAATGCTGCACCTCGTGTACTCACAAAAACTAAGAAAAGAGATCACATTACTTCTGTATTAGCTGTTCTGCACTGGCTCCCTGTAAAATCAAGAATCACATTTAAAATTCTTCTCCTCACCTACAAAGCCTTGATTGTTGATGCACCATCATATCTTAAGGAGCTTGTAGTACCATATTGCCCCACTAGAGAGCTGCGCTCACTAAATGCAGGGCTACTCGTGGTTCCTAGAGTCCTAAAAAGTAGGATGGGAGCCAGAGCCTTCAGTTATCAAGCTCCTCTTTTATGGAACCAGCTTCCACTTTCAGTCCGGGAGGCAGACACAGTCACATCATTTAAGAACAGACTTAAGACTTTCCTCTTTTAATAGTGCTTATAGTTAGGGCTGAATCAGGTTTGCCCTGGTCAAGCTCCTTGATATGCTGCTATAGGCTTGTAGGCTGCTGGGGGATGTTTTAGGATACACTGAGCAGCTATCTCCTCTTCTCTCTCTCCTTATGGATGAATTTACGTCTCTCCATTGCACCTTATTAACTCTGCTTCCTCCCCGGAGTCTTTGTGACTTCACGTCTCATAGGGTCCATTGGACCTGGCTGTGTCTGATGCCTCTTGCCTGGTGAGCCGGCCTCCTGCCTTGGCCCTGCTGATGCGCCCCCCCTCCTCTCTACCTCCTTATGTTTCATGGAGGTCCATTCATACATTGTCATATTTATGTAATGTGTTTATGTAACTCTGTAATGCTGTTCATTCTGTACACATGACATCTATTGCTTCTGTCCATCCGGGTAGAGGGATCCTCCTCGGTTGCTCTCCTGAAGGTTTCTTCCCTTTTTTCCCTGTGAAAGGTTATTTTTGGGGAGTTTTTCCTGATCCGATGTGAGGTCCTGGGACAGGGATTTCGTATGTGTACAGATTGTAAAGCCCTCTGAGGCAAATTTGTGATATTGAGCTATACAAAATAAAACGGAATTGAATTGAATATCTGTGAGGCCTCCTTCTCTGCAATGACTGTGATCAAAACGAAGCAAAGAAACAGACTGTGCCTGGAGAAGAGCTTGATCACAGCAGTGAGAACCACTGGACTAAAGCATGGAACATTTTTAACATAAGAATCACACAAAAATCAAAATGGCTGACTTCCGGTAACGTTTAGAGCATGGTCCCAAGAGACTTTCATGCTTAGCTTTCGTGCTAAGTTAAGTTACGTTTCGAGCATGTTACATTGGCTTATTCGGTCACGGTGAAGGATCAAACTTCGCCGATGCTCCGACTCGCCGCACTTCAATGAATCCATACAATCTTCACAGTGAAGCATTATCAAGGTATTACGTCTATTCTGACACATTCTGAGAGGGATCTGATTAATCTGTGAGGAGAAGGGTATAAAAGTAGAAAACATGTAACTTAATGTTGCTACTAGGTGGCGCTATGACTAGAATTCAAAATTATCATATGGATCGGACGCAGAGTTTAGGAGAAAATCGAAAAAAACGTGTTTTTTACTAAATTCAAAATGGCGGAAAATCTGATAGGCGCATTTTATAACCACCGATTACTTTTTTGTAGAGCAGGTCCTAGTGGACATGTGTACCAAATTTCAAGTCAATCAGTCATTGTTAGCAAAAACCGTGGGCTTTCTGCCTCATAGCACTATAGAGACATTTCAGTATATCAAAATGCGAGTTCGCCATAATGTCGTGTGCCAGTCCTGATATGCATGGGAAATTTAAGAACGTTTGGGATATGATAAAGGCCCCAAAAGGGCAACATTCCTTAAAGATAAGAATAATAAGAATTCCTCGTAAAATAATAGGTTCCTCTACGACGAAGTCGTCACAAGGACCCTAAAAAAATCAGTGTAAGGAAGACATTTCACATACATCATATTGCACACCGATAAATTGCACATAAGGGCATTAATTAATTTGCACATTTACGGTTTCATTCATTCATATAACATTAATACATCACATATCCATGACAGTACTAATACTGCTAACCCAGGTTAAACTATCTATGTGCATAAGTTTGGGTGGACAACAGCCATCCCTTCATGTGCTTTTTGAAAGTGCTGAAGGTTGGGCACTCCCTAACAGATGATGGTAATGTGTTCCAGAGGGTGCCGCGTTTGACAGACAGAACCGTCTGACCACAGGTGGTCCGCCTGTGTGGGATGACACAGTCGCCTCTGTGGAGGCTCTGGTGACTCTAGTCACTGGGCCGCAGACAGGTCTGTTTGATGTACTCGTTCAGCGGAGCAGGTGCCAGACCATTTAGGGCTTTGTAAATGATGCTGGCTTCTTTAAGGCTGATAAGGTTGTTAAAACTTAAAAATGTATGTTTGTTCAGGATGTGGCAGTGATGATGGGTTCGCGGTTTCTTGTCAAAGACTTTGAGTGCTCTCTTATACAGAGATTCTATGGGTTTGAGTGTTGTTGTGCACGTGAGTGACCAGCAGTAGGATTTGATGATCTACAGTGTCGAAAGCTCTCTTGAGATCTAGAAAGATAGCACCGACACATGCATTCCTGTCCAACAGACCCTTGATCTTTTCAATGAGGACACATAGGGCCGTATCAGTTGAGTGGTGGGCACGAAAACCAAACTGCATAGGATGCAACAGGGGATGGTCTTTGCTGAGATGCTCCACAAGAAGTCGGGCAACCCATTTCTCTGCTATTTTTGATATTATCGGTAAGATGCAAATTGGTCTGTAGTTAGACATGTCCGATTTTTTTCTCAGATTTGGGTTACCACCGCCACCTTCCAGGCTGAGGGGACCACTGCATGTTTGAGGGATAGGTTGACCAGATGAGTTACGGGTTGGACCAAGGAGTCCTTATGTTCTTTATAAAGTTGCAGTTAAAGCAAATACATCCTTGGCTTTGGAGCTTCTCATACCACTAATGGAGCTCTAGCGCAAGTTCAGACAGGAAGACCATACCCCTCAGCCTGCCATCTATTCCTCACATTCCTGCCAATCATTCCTCACGCATGCTCACCTCATTGTTTACTTGCTGTCATTGTTCTGCGCTGTCAATCATGACACCAGCTGCGCAGATCAGCTGATCCCCTCTATCCAATAAGCACATGGAAACAATGACACGGTTAGCCAATCATCTTGGTGCTGTCTCGTTTAAATGTGACTGTCTCTCTACCTTCAGTTCTTTCATGCTGCTGTTACGCACCCCTCCACTTCCCCATCTCCGCCCAGTCTCCATGGATCCATCAGCTTCATAAACTCATCATTCCATCAGCTTATCAGCCACCACCAGGTCCGGACTCCATGGGGGATCTATCTCGTTGCTGATCGGGGCAGTCGGCCCTCAATTGCAAATCTCCCCACAGAGTCCAAGCGCCAAAGACTCTGAGACTTCATCATTTCATATCATCTGTTAACAATAAACATGCATCCTTTCTTTATCTAACTGGTCTCTCCCTGATTGAAATGAGTTTGGCTACCTCTGAGTCAGTTATTTCAGTGATCTTAAAAACAGGTTGGATAGAGTTGACCGGGCTCTCACTGCAATCAGGAGAGGAGAAGAGCTTGGCTATCTCATCCACAGACTCCAAAAAAGTGGTTTAGACTAGTAGCCAGAGTGATGGGATCCCTCACTAGAGAGTTATTTATAGTGAGCTCTAGTTCCTTGTCCTGTTTACATTCATGGCGAACCAATTTGTTAATGTTTTTGCCAGATAATATTTCTGTTACCTTGTGCATTTGCAATGATTTCCAGGAAAAAATGTGGCTTTAGTCTGAGTAACTTTATTTTTTGCTCGTTGTAAATTTGTATCTGTCCCTGTACCCAGGCTGGTCTTCAGCGACTGTTTCAACAGTGTGTCTCTAGCAGACATGAGCACTCTAGATTCCTCATTGACCCATCTTCACTTATTTCCTCCCTCTACTGATGAAAGGGGCCATAATCTCTTTGACTGGCCTGTTAAACAGATCACCACCACTCTCAGGGTTCATACATGTGAGTAATTTGGCCCAGTTGTATTTGTGTAGGGCTGCCGCTAGGTTATGTTGCGGTTTTTTTGGTATGAATTCATAACAGGGCGTGGAATTAACTGGTTTTGAAAAGGAGTTGGAGAATCATGACTCTGGAGAAAAGAATTGCATTGTGATCCGAGAGACCTAAACTTGTACATGTGTATATACTTGTACATGTATATGTGTATATACTTGTACATGTGTATATACTTTTACATGTATATGTGTATATACTTGTACATATGTATATACTTGTGAGCGCCGCGGAGCATGTCGGAAAGAAACTCTCACAAGAACTCAAATAAATGCCCCGTCAGATATCAAAACACATTTGGGGGGAATTGATGACAGAGAGTCATTGTTATTCTTAAATACTGATGAATGAAGAAAAAATTGGGCTCCAGCAGAAGGGGCACTTTTCTCATCCTGGACATGAGCACCACTAGGGGTCGATCTGTGCACGTGCCTGCATGTATATACTTATACGTGTATATACTTGTACATGTATAGGTGTATATACTTGTACATGTATAGGTGTATATACTTATATATGTGTATATACTTATATGTGTATATACTTGTACATGTATGTATACATGTGTATATAATTATACGTGTATGAAAATGTTTGTATATACTTATACAGTGTATACGCATGTTCATTTGTGTGTGTATGCTTGTACATGTGTATATCCTTGTACATTTGTGTGTGTATGCTTGTACATGTGTATATCCTTGTACATTTGTGTGTGTATGCTTGTACATGTGTCTATCCTATTACATGTGTGTATGCTGGTACATGCGTGTATGCTTGTCCATGCGTGTATGCGTGTATATACTTGTGCATGTGTATCTGTGTATATACTTGTACATCCATCCATCCATCCATTATCACCCCCTTATACGGGGGTCGGGTCGCGGTGGCAGCAGGTTCAGCAGGCCGACCCAGGCCTCCCTCTCACCCGCAACACTTTCCAGCTCATTCTGGGGATCCCGAGGCGTTCCAAGGCCAGCCGGGAGATATAATCGCTCCAGCGTGTCCTCGGTCTTCCCCGGGGCCTCCTACCAGTTGGACGTGCCCGGAAAACCTCTAATGGGAGGCGTCCAGGAGGCATCCTGACTAGATGCCCGAACCACCTCAGCTGACTCCTTTCAAAACGAAGGAGCAGCGACTCGACTCCAAGCTCCCCCCTGATGTCCGAGCTCCTTACCCTATCTCTAAGGCTGAGCCCGGCCACCCTACGGAGGAAGCTCATTTCGGCCACTTGTATACTTGTACATGTGTATGTGTATATACTTGTACATGTGTGTATTCTTGTACATGTGTGTACATGTATGTGTATATACTTGTACATGTATAAGTGTATATACTGTACATGTATAAGTGTATATACATGTATAGGTGTATATACTTGTACATGTATGTATACACTCGCACTCTCCACTTCTTCTTGCACTACTGCTGTGCAACATTCCACAGCCACTGTATATAGCCATTCCGCCCTGTACATACTCTTAAACTCCTTAGTCCATTGCACTGTTTGTTTGTATTGTATTGTATTGTATATTGTGTTGTATATTTGTATTAAGTTGTATATTTGTATACTGTATTGTATTGTGTTGTATATTTGTATTAAGTTGTATATTTGTATACTGTATTGTATTGTATTGTTTATTGTATTGTGTTGTATATTTTGTGTAAGCACACTGAGAGTCACCTTACCAAGTCAAATTCCTTGTTTGTGCAAACTTACTTGGCCAATTAAACCTGATTCTGATACATGTGTATATACATATATGTTATATACATGTACATTTATGTATATACTTATACAGTGTATACATTTGTGTGTGTATGCTTGTCCATGTGTATATACTTGTACATGTGTATTTACTTGTACATGTGTGTATGCTTGTACATGCGTGTATGCTTGTCCATGTGTATATACTTGTACATGTGTGTATGCTTGTACATGCATGTAGGCTTGTACATGTTTAAGTATGTATATACTTGTACATGTGTATATACTTGTACATGTTACATCTATGTTGTTAACTTCTTTCTTCATCCGGATGTCATATTACGTTACACGCATAGCGAGCGAACACTCCGAGCTAGAAGCTTTTAACTACATGTAATAACATGTGTTGGAGCAACGATATAGCAGTCAGTGGTCGCGCAAGCATGACAACTAATCATAGTTTATTACTGATATTTAACGACTGATAGACTTATTATAAACAAAGTGTAATTACACAGTATAATTGTGAATAATGTGTATACATATATACTGTATGTATTGATATGATTACATGTGTAAATACCATGTCTAAACAAATGACATGTTATCAGTGTAGTTTGCTTAACTAACAGTTGCTGTGTCTGTGTTACTGTACTCATAAGTATGCACTTGTTCAGCACACAATGGTTATGGCTATATTTAGCTATTATTATTATTTACATGTTATCTTTAGAGCACAACACCAAAGAGCCACAAGGCCATGAGCGATAAGGAGTGGATGGCAAGGCTGAGGGCGTTTGCCAGCTCTGGGGTTTGGCCTTCTGGAGGAGGCAATAGACCAGCCCCCAAGGCAGAAGAAGTGGCCACACCCTCTATCAGCAGGTACGGTATAACACAAATAATTACCTATTACATATTAGTGTCACTAGTATGCCATGCACTTGTTACACATATGAAATATGATCCTGCAGATAATGTCAATCAGACGTAGTACACATGAGTGACTTCACTCCAGGCTAAATATCAATTCTTACCATTTCAGATTGAGAAATGCCCCCATGGCCTGTAATTGCAGATTCCACGGCGTTATGGTGATCTGTTTAAGAATGAAGTCTCTTTATTGTTCATCTTGCATTGCATGTCTGTTACAATGCTGTAATGCTGTTGCTGTTAAAATCTTCTGCTGTTGTTCCACAGTCCGTGGCTTCAGCACCGGCTCAGCTGCTATTCCACAGTCCGTTGCCGCAGACTTAGCGCGGCCTTTTCTGCGACCCACTCTAAATGTGTCAATGGTGAATAGATGTTTTAGTAATTCAAGTTTAGAATTAATTATTGTGTATGTGTTGCATCTTCAAATTAACTCTGGTTCTTCTTTGGTGGGGTCACAGTCTGCCTCACTAAAGCCACAATTAGTGGCTAGGAGGACCCCCAGCCCTTCTCCTCTTTTTATATCCTCTGTGAGGAACCCAGCAGCCCTGCTCCTCTTCTTCTTCCTCCTCCTCAATCCTCTGTGAGGATACCCAGCCCAGCTGGAAACTACGGCATTGCAGAAGATGCTGTGAGTACTGTGCAGCTTACTGTATTGGTCTTGCTTTATTGTAAGTCATTTGTTGTGTAGCCTTTATTATGCATACACCTAATTATTATTTGTTGCTGTCGTCACAGGGTGAGTCTGGAGGAGTTCAGCTAGCCGCTGCTGGGACTGCAGTTTCATTCTGGTTGCCGAGTAAAATGATTTCTAACACCCTCTTTCCCTCTGGCAAACTGCGGCCAGATTTGAAGCTGCCCCCTGTCCCGGCCCTCATCTACCATCAGACACCAACACCCAACCACTTTTGAGTCGGCTGGACACGGGGAGGTTCAAGTTCCGAAAATAAGCAGGACTTCACTCCAGGGTTGGATAGTGTCAAGAGGCACAGCCTTACCACCACTGGCCACTTGCACAGTGGCCTGATTGCTGCTGCCTGATAGAGAGGTATTCATCAGGCTGTGTCTCATACACCGTAGTCCCAAGAAGAAGGTGGCTGGGGCCGGTGTCCAAATGGGTGCTGATCCTTGATGACTATAGAAAAGTCAGGCAGTGCATTCTGGACAACGGGACAGTTATGCAGCAGACCACCTTGCAGCTGGTAGACGTGAGCCATACCACCCTGGTGCAGTGGCACAATAAGAGGGTGAAGAAGCAGGGACAATTCAGTGGTCATACAATGGTTAAATATGCGGAGTCACATGTCCCTGGCAGATCACTCTCTTATTTGTGCCACTCACCCACCAGCATCAACACCCACCGTGCCGAGCCGGCACACCTATATGTCCAGCAGCACTGTCGGACAGGCAAAATTAAAGAGGAAGTCGGAGCGGCAGCTCTTTCCTCCTCCATCCGTGGGCCCCTCAGCTGGTGATTCGACAGCAACCTTTCCTTCTCCCATCCCATGCCACAAGGTAGTTGTTCCCCGCTTCACCCTCGGTCCCTCAGAGGCTTGCTCCTGCCCCTGCCCGCAGAAAGCTTACGAGAAAAGTACTACACAAACACATGCAAAAAATGCGGGCAGTTCAGGACTGTAGAGACTGGGCACAGTCAATACAAGGGGGTAATTTACTGCCCCTCGGTAGAGACTGTTTCAAAGGAGCAGTGGTTGGAGAACAGGCGAAAGAAGTAACTCTTTCGTTGATTATCACCTGACACTGGACAATACTCTTGTATATAGTTGTCTAATATGTTTATTTTATTATTGTGTGTGCTGTTATATTGTTGTATTATATGTGATTTTATATTATATTATACATTACAGACTGGGTGTTTTTATATCTTGTCCTCATTCATTAAATAAAACTTGGCTTTTTTTCATACATTTTGTTTTCAAACTCTTGTTTTCAAATCAATATCGGGGGAATAGATGCACTTTTATTATGAATATCATAAATCTCAATCCTGCCGGGGTTGGGATTGAAACCCTTCAACAAACAGCGAATTTCACCTTCCAGACTCACCTGCATAATAGTTAGTCCAATGGATTTGGTTGAAAATGAAACGCTAGCAGGATAACGTGAACACGGAAACGTACGTAGGGATACCCCATTCGGTCAAAAGCTGCAAAAGGGATCCCGAGCTTGCAACGGAAATCCCATAAATACAAATTTGCTTGCATGAGAACGTAGAATAAAAAAAATGGTGAGACAAGAAACGCACCAAAAAACCCCTGTGATTAATTAGCCATTAACATGCATAATAGTTAGTCCAATGGATTTGGTTGAAAATGAAACGCTAGCAGGATAACGTGAACACGGAAACACACGTATAGGTATACCCCCCATTCGTCCTAATATATAACCTTCAACAAACAACCAATTTCACCTTCCAGACTTCCCAGGATCATTACTTTTTATTAAGCAACACATTTAACCTTTTTTTGTCATGTTGAGAAGAAGTCTTCGCCTGCTGCAAGCAGGCTATTACAATGCGGATGGAAGTCCAACTGTTTCCTATAAGGAGAGATTGTTCAGGTAAGTTTGTTGTATGTTGTGAGGTTAGCATTCTATACATCTTCACATGAATGAGTCTTTTCTAAAATATGTCAATCTTTTAGGGTTTTTCAGAGACGAAAACAGAACAAAATACCTCCAGTTCACCAGGAGGAACTGAATTATGAGTTGATGGACAACCAAGAACAACTGGAGAAGTTTACTAAAACCGAAGAATCAACACATTTCAACTCCATCTACAGGACAGACATTATAGTTGCATCCAACACTAAAAGACGTGTTTTAACTACAGTCAAGGAACAGTGTATTACAACTACAGACTGTTCCAGCACTGATGGGCAACGAGAAATGACGTATAATGAACTGACGGTGATCAAAATAACTGACAGGACAACAGTTATCGAGCCAAGACGTAGCAACACTCTTGGCAATATATTGAAATGTTTCCTCGTCTTGTTCCTTCTCGTGTTGGGTAAGTGATATTATTAACACAATTATTTCGAGTATACATTTATCTTTTATTTATTTATTTTATTTATGCAAAAAATGCGGGCAGTTCAGGACTGTAGAGACTGGCAGTCAATACAAGGGGGTAATTTACTACCCTCGGTAGAGACTGTTTCAAAGGAGCAGTGGTTGGAGAACAGGCGAAAGAAGTAACTCTTTCGTTGATTATCACCTGACACTGGACATTACTCTTGTATATAGTTGTCTAATATGTTTATTTATTATTGTGTGTGCTGTTATATTGTTGTATTATATGTGATTTTATATTATATTATTATTATTTTAATTATATTATACTTTACAGACTGTGTTTTTATATCTTGTCCTCATTCATTTAAATAAAACTTTGCTTTTCTCATACATTTTGTTTTCAAATCAATATCGGGGAATAGATGCACTTTTATTATGAATATCATAAATCTCAATCCTGCCGGGGTTGGGATTTGAAACCCTTCAACAAACAACGAATTTCACCCTCCAGACTCACCTGCATAATAGTTAGTCCAATGGATTTGGTTGAAAATGAAACGCTAGCAGGATAACGTGAACACGGAAACGTACGTAGGGATACCCCATTCGGTCAAAAGCTGCAAAAGGGATCCCGAGCTTGCACTAACGGAAATCCCATAAATACAAAATGCTTGCATGAGAACATAGAATTAAAAAAATGGTTAGACAAGAAACGCACCAAAAACCCCTGTGATTAATTAGCCATTAACATGCATAATAGTTAGTCCAATGGATTTGGTTGAAAATGAAACGCTAGCAGGATAACGTGAACACGGAAAACACGTAGGGATACCCCCATTCGTCCTAATGGGGTATTCCTACTAGCGTCCCTCGTGTGACGAAATCTTTGGGATACAGTGTTGTCCAGGGTGGTGTAGTCCCGTGGGCTTCATCAGTGGCGGATTTAGCAAATTGGGGGCCCAAGGCGAAGGTATGTATGGGGCCCCTCCCCCCCATCCGATCTTTAAAAGAACGAAAAAAGATTTTACCGACTGAATGGTGGATAGGCAGGTAAAGCTAATCTACAGGGAAGTAAAGGTTGGAGAGGAAAAAAAAAACCTTCCCCTTTAAACCCTGCATACTCCAAAATGAAGATGGAAAGCAGAGAACACACAAAGTGTAGCACTACACAAACTAATAGTCACGATGGAACCGAACAGAGAATAAAGTTTCAGATAACATCTGTCTTTGCCAAAATGCCAGGAAAACCAGCACTTTATTGTGTGTGTGTGTGAGTGAGTGAGACGTAGTACACTGAGTGACTCACTCCAGGCTAAATGTCAATTCTTACCATTTCAGATTGAGAAATGCCCCCATGGCCTGTAATTGCAGATTCCACGGCGTTATGGTGATCTGTTTAAGAATGAAGTCTCTTTATTGTTCATCTTGCATTGCATGTCTGTTACAATGCTGTAATGCTGTTGCTGTTAAAATCTTCTGCTGTTGTTCCACAGTCCGTGGCTTCAGCACCGGCTCAGCTGCTATTCCACAGTCCGTTGCCTCAGACTTAGCGCGGCCTTTTCTGCGACCCACTCTAAATGTGTCAATGGTGAATAGATGTTTTAGTAATTCAAGTTTAGAATTAATTATTGTGTATGTGTTGCATCTTCAAATTAACTCTGGTTCTTCTTTGGTGGGTCACAGTCTGCCTCACTAAAGCCACAATTAGTGGCTAGGAGGACCCCCAGCCCTTCTCCTCTTTTTATATCCTCTGTGAGGAACCCAGCAGCCCTGCTCCTCTTCTTCTTCCTCCTCCTCAATCCTCTGTGAGGATACCCAGCCCAGCTGGGAAACTACGGCATTGCAGAAGATGCTGTGAGTACTGTGCAGCTTACTGTATTGGTCTTGCTTTATTGTAAGTCATTTGTTGTGTAGCCTTTATTTATGCATACACCTAATTATTATTTGTTGCTGTCGTCACAGGGTGAGTCTGGAGGAGTTCAGCTAGCCGCTGCTGGGACTGCAGTTTCATTCTGGTTGCCGAGTAAAATGATTTCTAACACCCTCTTTCCCTCTGGCAAACTGCGGCCAGATTTGAAGCTGCCCCCTGTCCCGGCCCTCATCTACCATCAGACACCAACACCCAACCACTTTTGAGTCGGCTGGACACGGGGAGGTTCAAGTTCCCGAAAATAAGCAGGACTTCACTCCAGGGTTGGATAGTGTCAAGAGGCACAGCCTTACCACCACTGGCCCACTTGCACAGTGGCCTGATTGCTGCTGCCTGATAGAGAGGTATTCATCAGGCTGTGTCTCATACACCGTAGTCCCAAGAAGAAGGTGGCTGGGGCGGTGTCCAAATGGGTGCTGATCCTTGATGACTATAGAAAAGTCAGGCAGTGCATTCTGGACAACGGGACAGTTATGCAGCAGACCACCTTGCAGCTGGTAGACGTGAGCCATACCACCCTGGTGCAGTGGCACAATAAGAGGGTGAAGAAGCAGGACAATTCAGTGGTCATACAATGGTTAAATATGCGGAGTCACATGTCCCTGGCAGATCACTCTCTTATTTGTGCCACTCACCCACCAGCATCAACACCCACCGTGCCGAGCCCGGCACACCTATATGTCCAGCAGCACTGTCGGACAGGCAAAATTAAAGAGGAAGTCGGAGCGGCAGCTCTTTCCTCCTCCATCCGTGGCCCCTCAGCTGGTGATTCGACAGCAACCTTTCCTTCTCCCATCCCATGCCACAAGGTAGTTGTTCCCCGCTTCACCCTCGGTCCCTCAGAGGCTTGCTCCTGCCCCTGCCCGCAGAAAGCTTACGAGAAAAGTACTACACAACACATGCAAAAAATGCGGGGCAGTTCAGGACTGTAGAGACTGGGCACAGTCAATACAAGGGGGTAATTTACTGCCCCTCGGTAGAGGACTGTTTCAAAGGAGCAGTGGTTGGAGAAACAGGCGAAAGAAGTAACTCTTTCGTTGATTATCACCTGACACTGGACAATACTCTTGTATATAGTTGTCTAATATGTTTATTTTATTATTGTGTGTGCTGTTATATTGTTGTATTATATGTGATTTTATATTATATTATACATTACAGACTGGTGTTTTTATATCTTGTCCTCATTCATTTAAATAAAACTTGGCTTTTTCATACATTTTGTTTTCAAACTCTTGTTTTCAAATCAATATCGGGGGAAATAGATGCACTTTTATTATGAATATCATAAATCTCAATCCTGCCGGGGTTGGGATTTGAAACCCTTCAACAAACAGCGAATTTCACCTTCCAGACTCACCTGCATAATAGTTAGTCCAATGGATTTGGTTGAAAATGAAACGCTAGCAGGATAACGTGAACACGGAAACGTACGTAGGGATACCCCCATTCGGTCAAAAGCTGCAAAAGGGATCCCGAGCTTGCAACGGAAATCCCATAAATACAAAACGCTTGCATGAGAACGTAGAATAAAAAAAATGGTTAGACAAGAAACGCACCAAAACCCTGTGATTAATTAGCCATTAACATGCATAATAGTTAGTCCAATGGATTTGGTTGAAAATGAAACGCTAGCAGGATAACGTGAACACTGGAAACACACGTAGGGATACCCCCATTCGTCCTAATGGGGGTATTCCTACTAGCGTCCCTCGTGTGACGTAATCTTTGGGATACAGTGTTGTCCAGGGTGGTGTAGTCCCGTGGGCTTCATCAGTGGCGGATTTAGCAAATTGGGGGGCCCAAGGCGAAGGTATGTATGGGGCCCCTCCCCCCCATCCGATCTTTAAAAGAACGAAAAAAGATTTTAACCGACTGAATGGTGGATAGGCAGGTAAAGCTAATCTACAGGGAAGTAAAGGTTGGAGAGGAAAAAAAAAAACCTTCCCCTTTAAACCCTGCATACTCCAAAATGAAGATGGAAAGCAGAGAACACACAAAGTGTAGCACTACACAAACTAATAGTCACGATGGAACCGAACAGAGAATAAAGTTTCAGATAACATCTGTCTTTGCCAAAATGCCAGGAAAACCAGCACTGTTTATTGTGTGTGTGTGTGTGAGTGAGTGAGACGTAGTACACTGAGTGACTCACTCCAGGCTAAATGTCAATTCTTACCATTTCAGATTGAGAAATGCCCCCATGGCCTGTAATTGCAGATTCCACGGCGTTATGGTGATCTGTTTAAGAATGAAGTCTCTTTATTGTTCATCTTGCATTGCATGTCTGTTACAATGCTGTAATGCTGTTGCTGTTAAAATCTTCTGCTGTTGTTCCACAGTCCGTGGCTTCAGCACACCGGCTCAGCTGCTATTCCACAGTCCGTTGCCTCAGACTTAGCGCGGCCCTTTCTGCGACCCACTCTAAATGTGTCAATGGTGAATAGATGTTTTAGTAATTCAAGTTTAGAATTAATTATTGTGTATGTGTTGCATCTTCAAATTAACTCTGGTTCTTCTTTGGTGGGTCACAGTCTGCCTCACTAAAGCCACAATTAGTGGCTAGGAGGACCCCCAGCCCTTCTCCTCTTTTTATATCCTCTGTGAGGAACCCAGCAGCCCTGCTCCTCTTCTTCTTCCTCCTCCTCAATCCTCTGTGAGGATACCCAGCCCAGCTGGGAAACTACGGCATTGCAGAAGATGCTGTGAGTACTGTGCAGCTTACTGTATTGGTCTTGCTTTATTGTAAGTCATTTGTTGTGTAGCCTTTATTTATGCATACACCTAATTATTATTTGTTGCTGTCGTCACAGGGTGAGTCTGGAGGAGTTCAGCTAGCCGCTGCTGGGACTGCAGTTTCATTCTGGTTGCCGAGTAAAATGATTTCTAACACCCTCTTTCCCTCTGGCAAACTGCGGCCAGATTTGAAGCTGCCCCCTGTCCCGGCCCTCATCTACCATCAGACACCAACACCCAACCACTTTGAGTCGGCTGGACACGGGGAGGTTCAAGTTCCCGAAAATAAGCAGGACTTCACTCCAGGGTTGGATAGTGTCAAGAGGCACAGCCTTACCACCACTGGCCCACTTGCACAGTGGCCTGATTGCTGCTGCCTGATAGAGAGGTATTCATCAGGCTGTGTCTCATACACCGTAGTCCCAAGAAGAAGGTGGCTGGGGCGGTGTCCAAATGGGTGCTGATCCTTGATGACTATAGAAAAAGTCAGGCAGTGCATTCTGGACAACGGGACAGTTATGCAGCAGACCACCTTGCAGCTGGTAGACGTGAGCCATACCACCCTGGTGCAGTGGCACAATAAGAGGGTGAAGAAGCAGGACAATTCAGTGGTCATACAATGGTTAAATATGCGGAGTCACATGTCCCTGGCAGATCACTCTCTTATTTGTGCCACTCACCCACCAGCATCAACACCCACCGTGCCGAGCCCGGCACACCTATATGTCCAGCAGCACTGTCGGACAGGCAAAATTAAAGAGGAAGTCGGAGCGGCAGCTCTTTCCTCCTCCATCCGTGGCCCCTCAGCTGGTGATTCGACAGCAACCTTTCCTTCTCCCATCCCATGCCACAAGGTAGTTGTTCCCCGCTTCACCCTCGGTCCCTCAGAGGCTTGCTCCTGCCCCTGGCCCGCAGAAAGCTTACGAGAAAAGTACTACACAACACATGCAAAAAATGCGGGCAGTTCAGGACTGTAGAGACTGGGCACAGTCAATACAAGGGGGTAATTTACTGCCCCTCGGTAGAGACTGTTTCAAAGGAGCAGTGGTTGGAGAACAGGCGAAAGAAGTAACTCTTTCGTTGATTATCACCTGACACTGGACAATACTCTTGTATATAGTTGTCTAATATGTTTATTTTATTATTGTGTGTGCTGTTATATTGTTGTATTATATGTGATTTTATATTATATTATACATTACAGACTGGTGTTTTTATATCTTGTCCTCATTCATTTAAATAAAACTTGGCTTTTTTCATACATTTTGTTTTCAAACTCTTGTTTTCAAATCAATATCGGGGGAATAGATGCACTTTTATTATGAATATCATAAATCTCAATCCTGCCGGGGTTGGGATTTGAAACCCTTCAACAAACAGCGAATTTCACCTTCCAGACTCACCTGCATAATAGTTAGTCCAATGGATTTGGTTGAAAATGAAACGCTAGCAGGATAACGTGAACACGGAAACGTACGTAGGGATACCCCCATTCGGTCAAAAGCTGCAAAAAGGGATCCCGAGCTTGCAACGGAAATCCATAAATACAAAACGCTTGCATGAGAACGTAGAATAAAAAAATGGTTAGACAAGAAACGCACCAAAACCCCTGTGATTAATTAGCCATTAACATGCATAATAGTTAGTCCAATGGATTTGGTTGAAAATGAAACGCTAGCAGGATAACGTGAAAACGGAAACACAACGTCCTAATGGGGTATTCCTACTAGCGTCCCTCGTGACGTAATCTTTGGGATACAGTGGTGGTGTGTCCCGTGGGCTTCATCAGTGGCGGATTTAGCAAATTGGGGGCCCAAGGCGAAGGTATTATGGGGCCCCTCCCCCCATCCGATTTTAAAAGAACGAAAAAGATTTTACCGACTGAATGGTGGATAGGCAGGTAAAGCTAATCTACAGGGAAGCAAAGGTTGGAGAGGAAAAAAAAAACCTTCCCCTTTAAACCCTGCATACACTCACAAATGAAGATGGAAAGCAGAGAACACACAAAGTGTAGCACTACACAAACTAATAGTCACGATGGAACCGAACAGAGAATAAAGTTTCAGATAACACCTGTCTTTGCCAAAATGCCAGGAAAACCAGCACTGTTTATTGTGTGTGTGTGAGTGAGTGAGCGAGTGATTGCTTGAGAGAGAGAGATTGTTCTCCACATCACACGCTTCTGACACAGAGTCCTACTTGTTGACATTTTCTTACAGGTCTTCACACCAACATGATACGCAGATGTAGGAGCTGTACCTGTAAAATAATAATGATAGTAATAATAAAAAACATTGTCACCAACTATTAATATGGTCTATGAACAAAATTAGCTTCTTTCTTCTATCGTGAAGTGAGAGGATAACAAAAAACAACAGCAGTCCATCATTGGGATTAAGAAATATTATTTTTTGCATTGATAAATGATTACCTTCTCTCTTTTGTGTCTGTCCCTTCCTTTCTCTCCCTCATGTTTCTCTTCCTCCATGCCTGTTTTTACTCTTTCTCTTCCTCTCCTTTTTCAGCTTTTCTCCTGTTCTTCTTTATGACTGTGTTAGAGTGCTGAGTGTTCCATCTGCTTTTGTCTCTGTCCCTTACTCTCGTCCTCCCTTTCTTCCTCCTCATGCATTTGTTTTGTCTTTCTCATCATGTTCATACCAATCTTACTCCAGGGCTATTAGCAGAACTATTGCTATTAGCAGAACTAGGCAGTTGACTCACCAAAGCCCCATCATCGACATCATCGTTGTCAACGTCGTCAATAACACTGTGGGTGACGGTGGGCGGTCCTCTTCATCGTCTTGGGTAACGTCGTTATCCTCACCTAGCGCCACTTCACAGCTAGCTGCTGCTGTAGTGGCGTGTTCAACGCTGTGGGCGTTCCTGCCTGTATCCCCAGTAGCCGTAAAAAGTGTGTCATCTTTGGCAGCGTTTCTAAATATTTATCGGCGTCTTTTCTTTTATTTCTTTTAATTGAGCTGCTTGGATAACTTCGTTTCATTTTTGCTTTTATTCTTGTCTTCTGAATCGTCTCTCTGTAATTTCCAGTCCTCCTGTCACTGTGTTTATCTTTCGCGCCGCGCACCGGTACGGACTAGTCCATCTCATGGTGAAAGTAGGGGGTGTAGGGACACGACAGATAACCATGAACTGGACATTTTAACTACTACTTCAACGTTTCAACGTATTTCTTAAGAATATTAATACAATTGACCATGCTTTTAAAGCGTTCATGATGATAAGGGTCTTTTTCTTTTTTTTTCTTTTTGAGGTTGGTTGGGGGCCCCCTACTACGACCACTGGTATGGGGCCCCAAGCAGCCGCCTACCTATGCCTCTATGTTAAGACCGCCTATGGGCTTATGCCGTGGAAAAATACTCTGGGTGCAGTTTTCAGTTAATTGTACAACTCTAAAACTCTTGTAGTACGAACCCCGTCTCCAGCGACAGAAAGTGACATGCCAAATTCAAATTACCGGAACTCTTCGAAAGTTAACGCTTTACGACGTAATTCCAAAGGATTGTGAACACTAAGAAGCGGTGCTTTCCAGTGGTATGCGGTACATTACGGTGAGCTTTCCGCTCTTTTGGGCTGTTTGTGTGCGCGCTCTCCTGCAGCAGAAAGCGTGACGGCGCTCTTAACCTGCCGTGTTCTGCTGCAGGAGCGTGCACACGCAGCCCCAAGGGTACAAAGCGTTACAGCGGTCTTTACTATGATTTATAATTCATAATACTCGGCGGGCCGGATCAAAACGCCCAATGGTCCGGATCCGGCCCGCGGGCCGTAGTTTGCCCACCCTTGAGCTAGACTGATTGAGCCTGAGCTGGAGCAGGTTCAAATTGTTGGATGTGTTGCTATGGTGATTTCGCCAAACTTGGTTCGAGGAACCGAAAACCCTGGCTTGTGTAGTCTCATCCGGAAAATTATCCCGCTAACCACATTAGCCAGGTACGAGAAATAGGGCCCATATCCTCAAGACTGAACAAATAAATGCTGTTTACATGTGAAAACTACAAGTTTCTACTCGAAAGATTACACAATGCTGCATTAAAACAGCAACATTTCTGAATATCTTCTTTGTCCACTAATTATTTGGTAAACAAAAGTGATCATATTCTACAAGTCTCGGGGGAAGGAAACTATGGTTGCTGTCTTCAGTTCAACCATTGCAAGAAGTTCATTGAGTTATAAATCTTCTTTTTGCACTCATCATGTGCACAGAAGTAACCAAAGTCACCTGGAGAATGCGGGAATCGATACCACTACTTCTCCCATGCTAAGCAAGCACTCTACCATTTGAGCTAATTCCCCAGTACAGAATGTCTTGAGGAAGAGCCACCTAGCTCTCCTCCTTTCAGCTTTATTTACAGACTCAGTGTTCATTTCACAGCCGAACTCTACCACATGTTGTTTCTATAGCAACCGCTAGAGGGTGTGCTTGTTCCACCCCAAACCACACGACACACGACTAAACTCGTGATTCATTTATATTGATTATTTGTTTTCAATTCAACAAAACATTTTAAATACAACACATTTGAGTTTTACAGTTTCTTAATTTAAAAGTAGCAATCAAAGTTATTTATAAATGTCTGTGCCAACATTACACCAACATGAAACATAAACCAATTTAGACTAAATTCTCAAGTAATCTGTATTACAGACAGAAATAAGATTCTCACCAATGTTTTGTCACATCAATCATCTGGAACAGGTGAAAATAAATAATGTCTTGACCACTGTATCAACTAGAGGATTGCACCTGAATGCTATAATTTAAACATGGCTCAAATGAAAATGTACACATAATATTATTGGCAAGACCAGACAATAAGAGAGACCATATAAACACTGTCATACTCAATATAGCTCAATGACATATTTTCCTTTGATAGATTTGTTTTTCTTGAATCTATTCATTAATTTACAATTATCTAATCATTCTCAAAGGCTTGGTTGTCTTCAGGACTGCTGTTGACTCTGTTAAGGTTTTTAAAAGGTGACGCACTCTCACATGATTGATCACTTGTATCTGATTATATAATAGAAACAACATCAACAGTTGAGCTTCATTTTGTTTTTAAAAGTTCTCTACTATCTGTTAAAAATATTTTTTTCCAGCATTATTATTAAAATTAGTTTTTTTCAGTATTAAGCAATTAATTATTGTTCAGAGATCAATATGTTATTTATCTCCCAAACTTGAATAGGATAGAGAATTGCACTTTACTGTTATAACTATTTATAAAATTGCAATATTCTTATCTTTCATAATTTTTTTGCTGCGACACACTCGATGTGAATAAAAGCAAATCTGTTCCGTGAACAGATTATTAGGCTGCACATAAAGGTACATCGCATTAATCTGGATTAAATGTTTATGTAAAGCCAGATCATTCATAATTCATAATTTGGCCCTATTAATGGAGTATTTGTCTCCGCTGTTATGTAAACAGAGTCATCAGACAGAGAGGACGAGAGCGAGGAAGGGAAAGCTCTGTTTTCGGCTGGGCTGATGACTGCCCCTGGCTCCGCATTGCTGACGAAAGCTGCTTAGCCCCTCAGTTGCTATGGCAACCAGGGAGAGCAGCCAGGCAAAAACGAGGCAAAGGGGAGGGGCTTTCAAGGGAGAAGTAGAGGAGAAAGGGCTGGATGGGAAAGATAGACAGAGGGAGGGATACAGACTGCTGATAAAGAAACGCACCAAGAGCAACAGAGGTAAAGCAAGGCTACGGACGACGGTAGAGATAAGAGCTGGATATAACTCACTCCTCTGGCTGGGGAAGAATAACTGCAGTGAGAAACTGGAGGATACAGAGAAAGGGCTGAAACAGAGAGAAGATGGATGTACAAACGGATAACATGGACTCCCCGCCTTGTGAATCCCAGTCGAGGGGAAAAATCCGAAAAGGATTCAAGCTGTTTGGCAAACGCAAGCCAGGTAACATATTTTCTTTACGAAGCAAAGGGGATGGCAACAACAAGTCACCTGTTATCAGGAGCAACACCATAGATGGATTATCACCAGATTCAGAGCAGGAGCAAGACAAGGAAAACGGACTGGAGGTGAGTCAAGGAGAGAGGGAGCAGGCTGAGGGGGAGCTACTCGATGAAGATGGTGTGCTGGCTGCCGCTCCAGCTCGTGCCTCCATTTCTTCAGCCAGCTCAGCCAAGTCCCTCAGCTTCCTGTCGTTGCTGAGGGCTGGCCGGAGAGGAACAGGGGATCGCAGAGTCCGCACAGTGTCCCAGCCCGCGGGTCGGCAACGTCGTGGGCTGAAGGGTCTCTTCAGCAGCGTTAAGTTCCGATCAAAAGATAAAGAGGAAGAAGCCCCTCCGAGCCCACTTCTCATGTCCTCACTCACCAACAGTGTGGAAATCATCAAAGAGGACCTCCCCCTTACCCCCAAATCCCATCCTCGCTCTCTGGCCAGCCTTGAGATTGAGAGCTGGGTGTCTGACAAGAGCTTTACGGCACAGGACAGTGCAGCCACGTCCCCCTCAGACACCTCAACTCAGGTGACGGCAGGCAATGTGAGTAGAAGTAATGAGCATGTGCCACCTTTACCCACATCTGAACCACCCTTGGTACCCGGGGATAACAGCCTGAGCTGCTTGCTGGCAGACATCTCCTCTCTCCTGACCTTTGACTCAATTACAGGGGGGGGAGACATCATGGCTGATGTGGAGGCAGAGTGGGG